>NW_020200634.1:151932-156094 GCF_001531365.2 Cynara cardunculus var. scolymus
TATATATATATATATATATATATATATATATATATATATATATATATATGGAAGGGTTCAAACGAGAACACATTCATTTTACAAGAATGCGAGAACATCTTTTTTTACCATAAACAATCACATGTGATACTATTATTCGATTACATATGATACACATGTGATTCTTAATCAGAGACGTGGATAACTTTTGACACAATCTAGGTTATAGGCCAAGTCGTCCTTACACCACTAAGTCCCCTCACATGTACTATCACATGTGATAACTTTTGACACAATCTTGGTGCGACCTAAGTCGCAAGGCACGACATCCATACACCACCAAGTCCCCTCAAGTGTATTATCACATGTGATAAGGATGTTCTAGTGTTCTCGTAAAATGGAGGTGTTTTCGTTTGAACCTTCATCTATATATATATATATATATGTGTGTGTGTATATATATATTATATAATATATTGATTAGGTTTTAAAAATGAAATAAAATCATAGACAAAACACCTGGAGTTCCTAGAAATTAGTCAAAACAACCAAAAGTGTACGAAAATGGTAACCATTGTTACCAAAAAAACTTAATCAAGATTTTAAGGAATAAACTTTAGAGTACCAATTGATAATATCACATTGATATATAATATAAAAAATAGCTAATATTATAAAAATGAACTAATTAGGTGTACCAGTTAAAGGAATAGTTCCATCGTTTATGATTAGACCTACTACCTTTTTTTTAAAGACAGGTTTAGGTTGGGACCTTTATGTTAGGACCAGTAAAGACTTTTGTAGGTTATGACCAACCCTAAAACTGATCAGTTAACTGAATTGTTCATTTTTATCTCGATATTTTTGTATAGTTTATTGTATATGATATTGATAGAAATAAATAATACGTGCTTAAGAATTTTTAAGTAATAAAACTAGTTACATAATTGTCATGCTTTGCGATTTTCTACTTGTAAGAAAAACATTCACTTATAAAAATTGATATTAAAAAATTACTCATGCATTTAAAAAAAAAATACGTAATCATATTCTAAATATTTGACATCATAAAACCATGTATATTTTCAAATGTTTTTTATATATGATGTAAAATTTAATAAATTAAAGAGCGAATTACATTTTTCGTTCTTATAATTTGGTGTTTTTAACGGGTCTTGAGTTTAATAAAACCTGTTATTATGGTTGCATTTTTTTAACGAATTGGGTTCCTATTTTACTGTATATTTAACAAGTTTGGTTCTTGTAGTTGCAGTGTTTTAACGAGTTGAGTCTTTAAATAAATTAATGAGTCGAGTCCCTCTTATAGCATTTAGGACCCAGTTCGTTAAAAAGATGCAATCATAAGATATCATCGATCAGTTTCCAAAGTAAAAACAAAATCTGTTAAAACACAAACCACATGACAAGAAAGTAATCCATTATAAGTTAAATGAATATAAACAATTTATAACACTTGCAGCGTAAATACAAATATCCAAGTAATTGGTAAAGCCAAAAAGAGAAGGAAAGTAGAGACAAATACGAGGAGAGCAAACGAGTTGAACCAAGTTTTCTTCGAAGGAATAGGAGCTTTTTGAGCCACACATTTAGATATTTTCTTTTCAATAATGAAAGGTTGGCATGTACATACATACATACATAGTACATGAACACATGAGAAATCAAAATTTGATAAAAAAAATGTATAAAAGTTATATAAATGTTAAAATAAATAAAAATAAATTGAGATATATTAACATAAAATTTGAACATGTATTAGCATACATTAACATATTAACTTATATGAACTTCCGTCAATAAAATGTGTCAAACGATTCTCACCAAATTTTAATTTCTCACTAGGATTAGAGAGAGGGTCAAATAGAAACCGTAAATATTTTGAGAAGTTAGGAACCATTTTCAATCATTTAATCCATTTTGATCCAATTACTTTTGTTAAATAGCCTTTTTAATTAAAAAACGGTAAAATGGTAATCTTAAACCAATTCCAACTTGGAAACCTCCCAAATCAAATCCTTATATAGTTTCTTTTTCATCAAAACCCATAACTTACACAATCTTTTTCATTTTAGTGTGTTATTGTCCGTGTTTTATCTTTACAGTGTGTGTTTATGTGTGTAAAACCTATAACCCACCACATACATTTTCTTGTGCATTTATGTGTGTAAAACCTATGACCTATCACATATGTCTTTTAGTGTGTTGTGTGTGCAAAACCCATAACATGTACACCACATTTGTCTTTTGCTATGTATTTGTGTGTATAAAACCCATAACATACTACATTTGTCTTTTGGTATATGTTTGTATAAAAACCCATGCTTCTTTTATATTATGTGAATCTTTAGTAGTGTTAAAACCCGAACCGAATAATTTCCTCGAATTCATAATCTAAAAATCATGTATTTCATAGACTTTAAAGGAAACTTTTGTTGGTGATTTTAGTGTCACCGGTTACATTTAGTGTAATGGATTTTATACGTGTGTTTCAAGGGGATTGAACTTTGTTCTAAAACAAGTATGGAGAGTGTGGAGTGCACACTTGTATTAGTCTAAGTCGGTCCCGGTAATATTTAGGGGGCATCGCCCCCTGAACGCAAAACGGGGGTCCCGAAATTATATAAGTATAGGGTTTATAATGAAAAATTCTTGAATTTTCTGTGGCATGATTGTGAATTATATAACTTGGTAACTCCCGTTTTGAGATTTAATTTTCGGATGATCAGTTTTTGGGATACACACGGAAGTTTTGGACATACTTGATATTCTCTCTGGTTTTGATCTTGATTTCTGCCAAAATCAAGATTGTTGCTTTTACAATTATCCCAATTCGGATTTCGTGATACTAGGCATATACGGTCGAAATATCGAATTTGGAAAGTGATTCACACGATTGTAGAAGAAATCCGGTTACGGTTTGAACAATCAAATTCGATATTCGTTCGGTTTTCTGCAATTATGACTACCTGTGAATATGTGAAGGACATGACTTCGAAGTTTAACAAGTTGGAGAAGTTCCAGGGGGAATGATTTTCGTCGCTGGCAGAAGAAGATGCACTTTCTTCTCATCACTTTGAAGGTTGTGTATGTTCTGAGTACGCCAATGCCTGAACTCATGGAGGATGAGACACTGGAACAAACCAGGAAGAGGAACAAGTGGGAGAATGATGATTACATCTGCAGGGGTCATATTCWGAATGGTATGTCTKATGCTCTCTTTGATATATACCAGAATGTCGAAAGTGCTAAGRAATTATGGGATTCTTTAGAGTCTAAATATATAGCAGAAGATGCTTCTAGTAAGAAATTCTTAGTTTCTGATTTTAACAATTACAAAATGGTAGACTCTAGACCTGTAATGGAACAATACAATGAACTTATTCGAATTCTGGGTCAATTACACTTCACAAAATGAACATGGATGAAAGCATTGATGTGTCAAGTGTGATTGACAAATTACCACCATCCTGGAAAGATTTTAAGCACACTTTAAAACATCAGAAAGAGGAAATGTCTTTGGTACAATTGGGTAGTCACATTCGGATTGAGGAATCACTCCGGGTTCAAGATTGTGACAAGGTGAAAGGGAAGGATGATGTTGGGCAGCCTTCTGTTCATATGGTTGAAGAGAAGAAACATAAAAATGACACCAAAGGAAAAGGGCAAGAAACGTAAGTATGATGGCCATGACAAATCCAACAAGAAAGCCAAGGAATTGGTTTGTTGGAGGTGTAACAAAACTGGACACATTAAGCGTGATTGCCGTGTGAAACTCAACAAGAATGAAGCTGGAAATAGTGGTAGTGGACAAGGGTCTAAGGACCAAGGTCCACCTAAAGGTCAGTTTTTCAATGATCTTTGTAATTCTACCCAGAATTATGTTTCACTAATTCCTGAAATTTCATATGTGCAGGAGGATGATTTCTCTTGGTGGCTTGACTCGGGTGCTACTAGCCATGTGTGTAGACATAAAGAATGGTTTGAGAAATTCGAACCAAATKATGATGGATCGGTTCTACGCATGGGAGACGAGTCAATRAAGCCAATTCTAGGAAGGGGTGTTGTTAGTTTGGTGTTTACTTCTGGAAAAACAATTACTTTGTTTAATGTGTTGTATGTACCTAAGGTTCGAAAGAATCTTGTGTCTAGTGGCTTGTTAAAT
>NW_020200634.1:156664-158595 GCF_001531365.2 Cynara cardunculus var. scolymus
GTTGCCTCTAGTAGCAATTCTGTGTTTATGACTTCTACTTCTAAAGTAGAGAATTCTATGCTTTGGCATGCTAGATTAGGTCATGTTAATTTTAGAAGAATGCATGAAATGTCTAAAGTAGGATTGATTCCATCTTTTGACATTAAAGCTGAAAAGTGTAAGACTTGTATGCTTACAAAAATCACAAAACAACCGTTTCCTAATATTAAAAGAGATTCGGGTATTTTGGATTTAATTCATAGTGATCTTTGTGATTTCCATGCAACTCCTTCACTTGGCAATAAAAAGTATGTGGTTACTTCTATAGATGATTCAACTAGGTTTTGTTATGTATATTTATTACATGTTAAARATGAAGCTTTAGATAAATTTAAAATTTACAAAACCGAAGTTGAATTGCAATTRGGCAAATCAATTAAATGTCTTAGAACTGATCGGGGTGGAGAATATATGGATTCTCAATACTTTCAATCTATTGGTATTATTCATGAAACAACAGCTCCGTATACACCACAATAAAATGGTGTTGCCGAACGGAAAAATCGAGTTTTAAAAGAAATGGTTAACTCGATGCTTTCTTACTCGGGTTTGAGTGAGGGATTTTGGGGAGAGRCAATGCTTACAGCATGTTATGTCTTGAATAGAGTTCCAAACAAACGGAACAAAACAGCCCCATATGAGCTTTGGTATAAGAAAGCTCTAAATTTGAGTTATTTTCGAATTTGGGGATGTCGAGCTGTTGTGAAACTTACCGAACCTAAAAGGAAAAATTTAGGTGAAAGAGGAATTGATTGTATATTCATTGGATATGCACAAAATTTCAAGGCATATAGGTTTTATGTAATAGAACCTAATGATTCGGTGTCGATTAATACCGTAATTGAGTCGCGTGATGCGATTTTTGATGAGATGCGTTTTTCATCAATTCAAAGGCCTAAGGATCTGATTTTTAGCTCTAATGAAGAGCAAAATTCAGAAAATTTAGAAGATTTGGGTGGTGTTTCAATTCCCGAAACACAACAGCCCCAGAAAAGCAAAAGAGGCCGAATTGCCAAAAACTTTGGACCGGATTTCCAATTGTATTTGGTTGAAGGTTCAAGAGATGAAGTGGGGATGCAATATTCATACTGTTTTCATGTTGAGGATGATCCTAAGACCTTTAAGGAGGCCATGGAGTCTAGAGATGTTGCTTTTTGGAAAGAAGCGATTGATGATGAAATGTCATCAATCATGGAGAACAACACTTGGGTGTTGTCTGATTTGCCAAAGGGCTCCAAGCCTTTAGGTTGCAAGTGGATTTTCAAAAAGAAAATGAAAATTGATGGGACTATTGACAAGTTCAAGGCCCGGTTAGTCATTCAAGGTTTTAGGCAAAAACCCGGTATTGACTATTTTGATACATATGCTCCGGTAGCTCGTATTTCAACTATTAGATTGTTGATTGCATTGTCTTCTATTCACAATCTAATTATTCATCAAATGGATGTCAAGACAGCATTCTTGAATGGTGACCTTGATGAGGAAGTTTACATGAAACAACCGGAAGGTTTTGTTATGCCCGATAATGAGCATAAGGTGTGTAAACTTGTGAAGTCATTGTACGGGCTAAAGCAAGCTCCTAAACAATGGCATCAAAAGTTTGATGAAGTTATCTTGTCATGTGGTTTTGCTTTAAACCAATCCGACAAATATGTTTATAGCCGATTTGATGATTCTGGCTCAGGTGTGATCATATGCTTATATGTTGATGATATGTTAATATTTGGTACGGATCAACTTCAAGTTGMTAAAACYAAGAATTTATTATCATCAAAATTTGCCATGAAGGACATGGGGGAGGCGGATGTAATCCTAGGAATTAGGATTAAACGGTTGAACAGAGGAATTGCTATAACGCAATCTCATTATATTGAGAAAATTCTCAAGAAATT
>NW_020200634.1:159815-171263 GCF_001531365.2 Cynara cardunculus var. scolymus
GATAGTTTAACTAGATGAGAATTGAAAACTGGTATGTATTTTATCTTCATGTATTCAAATGGGTTGACGGGTTCAATCCTTAGGACACCCTGATTCTCGAATATTTGAAATGTGTAAATACTAATATGAAAATTCAATCGAATCGACATTTTCATTTATGTACAAGTTTTTAGTGTGTTTTGGATTGTTTTGTATAATTTCATGGTTATACTAAAATGGGGGAGGATTGTTGGTGATTTTAGTGTCACCGGTTACATTTAGTGTAATGGATTTTATACGTGTGTTTCAAGGGGATTGAACTTTGTTCTAAAACAAGTATGGAGAGTGTGGAGTGCACGCTTGTATTAGTCTAAGTCGGTCCCGGTAATATTTAGGGGGCAACGCCCCCTGAACGCAAAACGGGGGTCCCGAAATTATATAAGTATAGGGTTTATAATGAAAWWTTYTTGAATTTTCTGTGGCATGATTGTGAATTCTATAACTTGGTAACTCCCGTTTTGAGATTTAATTTTCGGATGATCAGTTTTTGGGATACACACGGAAGTTTTGGACATACTTGATATTCTCTCTGGTTTTGATCTTGATTTCTGCCAAAATCAAGATTGTTGCTTTTACAGTTATCCCAATTCGGATTTCGTGATACCAGGCATATACGGTCGAAATATCGAATTTGGAAAGTGATTCACACGATTGTAGAAGAAATCCGGTTACGGTTTGAACAACTTTCGCTCCTATCTCTATGAACGATATTCGGTATTTTACCACTATAACTTGTATAAGACGATATTGAACCATACTGTATACTTGTTTTTGGTTTTCAAATATCATATGTATGAGGGTGTATAAACCTCCTAACACATGTGAATCAGGTCCTTATGGGGCAGTACTAGTGAGACTTGTGAAGAGGCGAGTGATAATTAGAGGCTCATGAAGGATTTAGCCTTTTGGTTGGTCTTCCGTACTTTGGAGATTGCGACTATTATTGGGTTTTAACAACATCTGTCTCTAACCTAGACTTTGTGTAAGGTTTGATTTGTAAAATTGTTGGTGTTAAATCTTAATTTGCCTTAATAGTTAATCAAGTGTTGTTATTCGGAAAGAAATTTATACACTAATTGACGTGTTATAAAAATTTTAAATTAGTCGTTCTTTCTCAAAATTTTAAGGTGTTACATTTTGTATTTATAATCAAATAAATACATTCTTATATGATTGTAGTAAATATCATTTTATGTTGAGTAAATTAAACTCTTGGTGCCTATCGTTGCCATCTAATGTGAAGTTTAGTCCTTAAACTCGATTAAGTATTTTTTTTGGTACAGCTAGTTGCCAATACTTTCATACAATTTTGGTACCGCTAGTTGCCACTTTAATTAATATTTTCCTAAAATCAACAAGTCCATGACCCTATCTTTTCTAACACGCATTTCATCATTTATTTAGGAAGCTTGGATCGTTGAAAGAACAATAGAATCAAAGCAAGAGTTAGAAACAAAGGAATAGAGGGGTCTATCATTGAGTCTTATCTAGTAAATGAACTCTCAACGTATTATTCCTTGTATTTTGATCCACAGATAGAAACTCGACATAATCGTGAGTCAAGAAACTTAACTTTTCCTGGATATTCCAACTAATTCGGGGACTGATGATTGACTAAGCATATTCAAGGTTCCATATCGTAGATTCTTCGACAAGGATGGGAAACAGGTCATCTTCATTGAAGCCGAGGTTCACGAGAACCACAAGTATGTGTTGTTGAACTGTGAAGAAGTTCAATCTTTCTTGTGGATCTTTGATGAATGGATACGGCAAACGAAACCACATATTAACGCAGTTGCACCGGATAGAGCCTGAGAAGAAAGGTTTTGTGCCTGGTTTGAGCAATATGTAAGTATACCAATATGAAAATCATGTATGTGCTTAATTTCATACATTATTTTATAGATCATGCGACTCAAGTGACAATTGAAATTCCTAGCACGTGGACCTCGCCGATATGCTTCGTTGTATAAGGGATATTTCGTCAACGGTTACAACTTCAATATGGTAAACCATGCTGCTTAATGGTTCCCACATAATAGCGGTGTATGTATGAGGGGAGCTTGTTATGACGACTCCGAGTCTGACTATTACATATTGCCAGATGACGAAATAAAGGTGGAATATTACGATGTAGGGTGTTAAATTGTGGTGGTTTTCAAGTGTACTTGGTTTGATAGTCTAGAGTGGTTTACAGTCGACCCTAAACATAGGTTGGTATCAAATGCAAGTACAAACTAAGAGCCGATGACCTGTTCGTCCTAACATCACATCAAAACAAGTGTACTATACATCATATACTTCAAGCAAAAAGGATTTAAAGGACTGGTGGGTAGTTGTCAAGACGAAGCCTCGTGGAATATATGAAGTGTGTTAAAGATGTCGAGGATGATAATAACATAGATAGAGAATAATACTTTCAAATTAACAATCAGGTAACTCATATAATGTCTATAGGATTATATGAAGACCCTAATCTCATGCGTCTTGTCACAAGAGAGGTCACCGTAGTCGCAACTCATGATTGTCACGTTGTATCCGATAATCAAGCTAGCAACGACAAAGAAGAATATGAAGACACAGATGATAATTTAGATAACGGAAATGAACCTATTTTATCTGATCATTCATTTGATGACTAGCTTATCTTAATTATGCAGGCAATCTTTCACAATTATTATATCTTTTTAGTAGATAAAACACGATTTTATTTATTTTCATGCGATGAGACGCGATAATATGGATAGATGATTTACCAAGGGCAACATCAACTTTCTTGGGTGTGGTGACCCCCACACTGAAGTTGTTGGTAGCCATGCTAAAGGACTGCAAGAGATCCAGCAGGGGGATGGGGCGAGGTTTATGGCCCCAACGCCTGGATCGAGGTCGAGGACTAGAAGCCCCAATAGTTTGACGTAGACGCCTCATCATATGAGTCAGCAGTCGTCCGTCCTAGTGGCATACAATGAGTAAGTAGATATAATATAAGGTTTATAATACATAATAAATTGATTAATAATGTCTTTTGTGTTGTATATTTTGTAATTGTGGGTTTCTAGATGCACTTGCTATTTGGGAGGTCATTCGACCTTTAGGTCTATGTTTACTGGTCCGTGGACAAGTCAGGATCCCCGATATGGTATGATTGATGATCCCAGTGCCAATAGAAGTGGGAGCGCGTACGATAATCGCTTGCTAGAGGTATCTTCCATATAGTGTATATAATGGTTTTTAATCATTTATCGCCAACACATTGCTTATTTTTTGTCAAATTTGAATAATTACAAGTAGATTTGTCAAAAGAGAAGCTGACGAAATATGAAGAGGATTGAAAGGTGTTTTAGAGTCGGCTGCAGTCTGAACAAAAATAGAGGGCTTAGTTGGAGGCATGACAAAAAGAGGACACTGACTAGCTAGCTTGGCATATTGCATTATCCGAGCAACTTTCTACTTTCATGAAAGCAGTTATAGTCTGGAAACCCTCCTCTCCCCCTCCCCCCGGTACTAGATATGATTACGAATCACTTGTAATAAATATTACTTTTGAATTGTAAAAACATATCATGTACTTGACGACTTTACTTTTATAGAAAATGCTGTATTTTCAATTATTTTTAAAAAAAGTTTGAATTATCTGTCGCTAAAAATAAAGAGGTTCATTATTGATCCGTCGTTAATACTGTCGTTGGTGATTCGTCAGTAACTTGGGCCATCGGTGAATTGGGCCCCATCGGTTATTCGTTAGTAAAAGTCGTCGGTGAAACGTTGGTGTTGGTTTTATCCACCATGTTATTGTTTTGTCTAACAGACTTTTTAATCGACAGATCATCGACGAATCTGATTTTTATCGACAAAATTTTCCATCAATAAAAAAACTTTTGTTTTATAGTGATATCATGTTTATATCTTAAGATGATATTATTTTATATCAAAGTCCAACCATAGAGCTAGGTAGGGGTATGGGTAGGGGCCACTAAACGAAGAAAAACCGGATGGAAATTTGTGGTACAAAAATGGGCAACAAAATGTTTTGTTATTTTTTTTTAATATAATATCTTTTCTCTAACTTTACAATAAAATATCCAAACTGTGGTATGATTAAAAAAGGAAAATAGGAAAGGAGTGGGTGGTTAGCTACGTACTAAAAATAGAATTATTATTGAAAATGAATGACGTTGACGGGACGTATGGGCAAATATATAGGAAAGTAATGGTAACTGGGTGCCACAATTTCCAACCACAAACAAATATCTCTCCCCCCTCCTTCTAGACCCGTCCAATTGAAAAATCAGATATATGAATAGGGTTATAAACGAATCGAACATTCAGCGAATCGTTCGGCGGGAAGTTCGTTTATTTAATAAATGAACGGACATGAACAGAGCAAATTTGTTCGTTTAGTTAAACAAACGAACATGAACAAGAGTCTCGGTCGCTCTTTTATATTCGTGAACGTTCGTTCATTTATCGTTCGTTTATATTTGTTCGTTTATGTTCGTTTATATATTAAATTTAATATATAATATTTTGTTTATTTACTTTGAATTTAAATAATATTTATTTATGTTCGTTTAGTCCGTTCGTTTATGTTCGTTCGTTTAACATGTTAACGAACAGACATAAACTAACACGAACACACGTGATTTCTAAACGAACACGAACACAAAGATTTTCGTTCGTTTACTGTTCGTGTTCGTGCATTTGTTCGGTTAAGTTAAACGAACGAACATGAACAACCTTCTATTCGTGTTCGTTCGGTTCTAATACAACCCTATATATGAGTTCTCATGACATCGAAAATTTCCTGTAACATTGGGGACTCGAGATGGGGAAGGGGATCTTTTACAAGTTAAAAACTGGGAATGGAGATTTATTTATATATAATAAGATTTAGTATCTTTTAGATTTAGAAAGAGTATTTTAACCTTTTTATTTATATACATTTTTTCTAAATTGTTTTACTAAAATGTCTTAATAAATAAAAATTTGAAAGCATGTTACTATAATAATAAAAAAATAAAAGTACAATATTATAACATGATAATTTGTGAAAAAAAAAATTGTTATTTAATACATTTAGCTCTATTATGTATATCAAAGAGCACTGCTCAAAGTTTAACAAGATGTACCTTTCATACCAATAAAAGATTATTTTTGTTTTCTTAAAGTGTTAGTGTTCTCATTTGATATATATATATATATATATATATATATATATATATATATATATATAAAACAACGAACATGACGACGTTTAACAGCAAGTGGAGAATAAAGATATTTAGCAAAGCGTTGGTGCCTTCGACCCTACCTTCCTTTGGAGGGTTTCTTGTCTTGTAGCCACGTATCAAATTAAAACCATCCTTGCACCCAATTGCTTTCATTTCAGGATTCAATCCTGCGTGTCTCTTTTTGTTGTTGCTGTTCATCACAAAAGTTCATTAATTTCGAGAGATTTCTAGAGCATGAATCACCTGAGATACCATAATATAGCTTTCCAAGCCACACACATACATATATATATATTCATAGTTATTTATATAGAGAAAAATATTATTACTTTATTTACATGTAAAATTTTACATAATATTTGTCGAGTTTATATTTGTATTCTTTTAGCTATACATGGGTTATCAAAAAATTACAATCAAAGAATAATGTCGAAAATCTACTAAGAGAAAATTATTGAAATCATTTTTGTGGTAAAAAAATGGATTAGGCGGAGAATATGAATGATGTTAATAGATATTTGGTTAACGAATTTACCAATCCAAAGACTCCCTCATTTGATGTTGTATTTTGATGAAAAGAAAATGTTAATAGTTATAGCATTTCACTGCAACAACATTGGATTTATAGTATGCCTGAAATGTCTAAATCTCCTAATATGATATTTTATAGGACTCAAACTTATAGGACGAAACAAAAAAAATCCATATCTAAAAGTGTTGCAATATATTTTTATAAAAAAAAGATTTGTTTATCCATATATTTTTTGAACACCGTTTGTTACTGTCCCTGGACCTGATACCACATAAAAATATGAATTGAAAGCTATAATATAATGCAATGGTTTGAATTTGTTTATAAAAAGAAGAATTCTCAATATGTATGTAAAGAAAAATAAGATACAATTATTGAGATAAAAGAATTAATTATAACTAAAATATTTAGATTTGTAAAAATGATTGTTACCATTTAATTTTAATTAAAGGAAATGTAATTGGTAAGCGAACTCTTTTGTTTTAAACCTAATTTAAACCCTAATCTATTTACAGTCCCATATTTTCTATTAGTTATGAACATATCACTTCAAGGGTTGGGTTTCAATAAGAAAAAAAGTTAAAAATGAGAAATATAAGAAATGGTCTTCATCATTGGATGCACGTTAGGATGAGATGCACAGATCAATCTCCAAAGCTAGCATGATTCATGAGTGAGTTTGAGATTAAAAGTCAAAATCTTTTCTTACACTTTTCACACAATTATTCGCCATCACTTCAATCTATAAATTGTTGTTTGTTCTCCATTCTTCAAGTTCTATTTTGAACTTATCCGGAGAAAGAGATGAGAACCATTAAAAACATTAGAATCATACGAGAACCAATCTTAATTAATCTATAGTTTTATCCAATTTTTTTTCATCTAAGATTAAGATTAAGATTAAGATTAAGATTAAATGTATTCTTTTACATATATTAGTTTTGTAATGCACTTATTTTAAATTGGGAAGCTTTTATTGCTTGTATCTTTTGTTTTTACGATATAAAACAATAATTTACAATATGAAATAACACATGATTTACACAACAATTTAATTGTTTGTGGGGGTGTATATATATATATATATATATATATATAATGTAAAATTAGAATCGACATGGTTGGAGGAAAGTAAGAAAAAGAATTGATTGCTGTAGTTTTGGTTGGTGAGCTGGGTTGCCACAAGAGGCAAGCGTCAGCCACAACATAACTCCAAAAGAAATGAGTGGTAAAGAAGGGGCTACACTTTGTGACTCACCATCCCAAGTGGCAACTGCCCTACTTAACCAAAACCAATCCTTCTCACCAAACACATACAAATATCAGCAGAAAAAGGATTGAAAATAACAAGCAAAAAGTTGCTGCATTTACCTCAAATTGTACTTCCATCATCAAATATTCAACCGCAAAATCATGTACGTATACTCATCAACTTCTACTTATTTATTTATCTATCACTTCTGTAGAATTTTTATTTCAAAAAAGATGGTATGTATTTTTTTTTAAATTGTAAGCATCTATGTGTATGAGTTTATATAATAAAACCATGTTATGATTTTGTTATATGATAATCTCATTATATGCATACGACGACGAACTATATTTTATATATGCTACTATCTATAAAAACTTGTGGACTTAACACTAGTAGCTAGCTCAACATAATCGATATTATGGTATAATACTGTAAAAAGAAATGTCATATAATTTATAAAGGGTTAGGAGTATGATAACATGGGAGCATTACCCTATGCTAGTTCAATTTTTTTGGCAAATGAATCAAGTTTTATTAAATTTGAAGTTTGGCATAATCTTTATGGACTTAGATTATGTATACGTACACATGTTTAAATTTGGGTGTGCAAACATATACATACTGTAATTTTAATAATTTGGTCACGTTATTTAAGGTATAAGCCTAATCTAAAAGAATCTATTGAAGTCAAATTAGGCTATAGGTTCGGGGTTACAAATGGTATAAAGAGGAAGGAGTAATAAGTCCTAATTTGCAATAGGTTAATGTTTATTACGTAATAATTTAATACAATGTTTATGGTCCCTATTTGTGTGTAGTTGAAGAATCATGAGTTACAAGAACTATTTCTATATCTGGCATTTTCTTTTAACATTCCATCATCAAAAGGATTTCCAAAAGGCATTACACAAGATTAGAAGAAGCATAACCTAAAACTTGGATATGATAAGAGTTAGATTCATTGTCATCATCATGAATACATGTATACTTCCACTACTATTTGTGTTAGTTATAATCGAATCAGGGATGTACAGAAAGTCATCGGATCCAATTAGAATCGATCGTCCATAATCAAATATCCAATTGTATAGATCGGATCTGATCCAAAATTTTAACATCCAAATTGGGTTGGTCCGTTCTTGTTAAACATCAATTGGTTATGTTCAATGTTGTATCTAGTTTTTGTTTTCGAAAATGAGTTTTCGTTTCAAGATTAATTGGTTCTAATTTTGATCAAGTTTAAAACCAAACCCATACATGAACCGTTCTCCTTTTATAAGCTTGAAACAATGTCGTTTTAGATTTGTATTTTTTAAATTAAAACCGATCCAAGTATATATTCGGTTTATGGTTTGGTTATAAACTAAACGGATTCGTTCAATTCAGCATCTTAATTTGATGGTCTCACATCTTTTATGTATATCATTTCTTTATATTTATCTAGTATATATAGCTCGTAATCTTTCTTCTATTTTATAGTTGAGGTTTCATTCTTCTTATTGAGACCCTTGTACCTAATATATATACACACTCACTCTAATGCAAAGGATCGATCTTGATTAATAAAGACCCTTCTCCACCTTCTTTTCTTCTAAGTTTCAGTCTACAAAGTTCTTCCTGGGTTAACGTCACACACTGTTTTTTTAATGAGGCTATGTTATCGATGAAGATGACATCATTGACATTCGATACAAAAGAGATATGGTCGGTGATTTTAGCAATCGCCGGTAAAAGCGGTTTTTAAAAGTTTAGAGTGTGTTATGTTAAATTAACCTGGGATCCAATTAATTCCAGTGACGTTTGAATTTGGTGTGTTATATTATGTCTCACTTTTTTCGATCCATAATGTGATATCAAGCTACTAATTGCTTCAAATGGATCCAGTCGCTAGTTTGATTTGGGAAACATGGAATCATGATCCAGATAAGGTGAAGGAATCCAAATCCAAATCCAAATCCAAATCCAACCCCTTATCCGTTAATGAAGAAAAACACAACGTGGATGAAGCCCTGGCTCCAACACTTGGCCAGAACACCAAACAACCATGACGGATGCGTCGGTTGCAGCTCAAAATTCAGTTACAAAGGCATTTTAAAATTTCAAATGCAGTGCAGATTCATCCCTACATGAACAAAAATGTTAAAGCCATGAGGTAATTAATAATAAAACAATAAATCAATATTAATTAAAATTACTGAAAACTCCATAAAGACCCATTATCACCACATTCCACGTCATCAGTAAAGTTATCCGTCTTAGGTGGCGACACCATTAGTCCCTCCGCCATGCTGGCAAAAAATTCTGGCATTTCAAACACATCCTCTTCATCAATGTAAAATGAACTTTCCGGCGAATACTTCCATTCCTCAATCTCTCCCACATCCTGTCTCGGTCGGAAGGCCTCTGCTGCCTCTGCTGCCGCCTTTTGAATATCCTTTATATGGTTAGACTCCGGGACGGGAAGCCGTGACAGTGAGTCAGCAAAATTTAAACATGCAGAACGCCCCCTCATGGCCAAAACCGCCACATCATGTGCCCTGGCGGCCATTTCAGCAGTGGGATGCGTCCCTAACCACACCCTGGTCTTGGTGTTTGGCTCTCTGACCTCACAAACCCACTTACCGGAATCCCTCCGCCTGACTCCCCGATAAACTGGGTGTCTAGTCTCCTTGAACTTCTTCCTTCCAGCTCTCTTTTTGGGGTTATTTTCAGCCAGCATCACTTCCCCATCCCCGTAACCATTGCTACTTCTGCAATCAGAAGGTGATGCAGGATCTTCCAGTGAATTCATGATTTATAGTTTTGTATAGTAGTCTTCCAAAGTGATGAGTGAAGTTAAAGGTTTGAGTATGCAGTTTGGTCGTGTATATATAGTACACATTTGGAGAAAAGAAGCCAACTGGATTTGGGAGTGGAGAAAGGAAAGAGGTGGGTTTTAGTTGCCACGCGGTTGATGCCCATATGACGTGGATCATCCAACAAAACTTACATGTGATGATATTTTTTAAACTACACAACTCGTCCCTTGGCTTGTCATGTATATGCATTTTAGTTCATTAATTTTTGTAACACTGATAATTAACTATAAAATTAACAAATATCTATTAATTAAATAATGTAATATGAAAATAACATATCATGATCAGTAACAATCTTTTAACAGAAATGTTGTTTATTGTGTTGGAATTATAATGCTTGTTTGGTTGTGTTGCTCAAAGTTCTGTTAGTGTGCAATTACTTACATATTTTAAAAGAAGAGTGTAAAAAACAAAAGAAAAGGTACTAAATGTACTAATTGATGTATAGTCTAGGGGCCATACGTAAATTCTAAGATGTTGACAACAATAAACAAAGAGAGAGATGTAAAAAGTAATAATTAATCAGAAATTAATTAATAAGGGGTTGATTTTTGAAGCAAAAGTGATGGAGATTGAGAGACTCTGAGCCATACAATTTAAAGAATGCGAGTTGCAGCCAATCAAATCCAAGGATTTTAAATCATCACCTGTCACCATAACACCTTTTTTCTTGTACTCTAAATAGCCAATTTTGAACAACCTCAAATCCCACCAAAAAAAGCAATAAATATTATTGTAGAATAATAATATTCCTAAAAATAGATACTCATAGTAATAATTCATAAATAACAATATTCATACAACACAACCACAAATAGTAATGATGATATTAGTAAATAACAACAAAGATTAAAAAAGTTGATAATTTGAAGGAAAAAAAAGGAATGTGTACGAATGTAAACTCGTCTTAATACTACAAAAATAAGAGTGTCAACGTTGGAAATTTCTTTAGTTGATCTGTCGTTAAAAAGGTCTTCCGTCGCTAATCCATCACATCGTCCGTCGGTCAAAACCTCATAGGTAATGTTATCAACGACGGAAATTAACGAGAGAATCCTTCAGCGACGGATCAATGAGGGAAGCTTTCGACGACGGATCAGTGAGGGAAACTTTCAGCGACGTATCAACGAGGGATTTTTCAGCGACGGATCAGCGAGGTAAACTTTCAGCGACGTATCAACGAGGGATTTTTCGACGACGGATTAGCGAGGGACTTACAGCGACGGACTTTCTCTCGCTGATCTATCGCTAATTTTTAGTAATTTAAAAATAAATAATTTATAATCACATAATTCCTATGTTTATTTATACAAAAATGCGGCCCTTTCTCCATCCACCCACACTCTTCTTCTAAAGAGATGCCTCATCAGGGGGAGGGTGTCGGTACTTGTTGGTCCCAAAAGGGTCTACAAGAATACTAAACAGTTTGTAGAAGGGGGGGGATGAATACAAACACAATTTTCAAATTTAAAATATATATTGATAAAGAAGATCAATACAGATTTTACAAGATTGTTTGCGGAAAGATAAGTA
>NW_020200635.1:0-1482 GCF_001531365.2 Cynara cardunculus var. scolymus
ACGATAAAATCACAGAAGGCATGACCAAGCTTGCCAAGGAAGGTGAGCTCCTTCGTGCAGAAGTTCTATCAACCGTCTCCAAACTCAAGTGGGCTACAGAGCTTGAYGTGATGAATGCCTCTGCGGGTGCGGAGAAGGTAATTAAAAAGATGTACAAGGCAGCCACTCGAATCCTACGCCATTTAAGGAGGGCTCCCCTTATAACGTGCAAGGCTGCTGCCAAACCAAGCCATGACAATCATGCCGATGATGATGATCGTCATGAAGGGGAGAAAGAGAAGGAGAAGGAGATGAAAAAGAAGGCCCCAGCCCCAAAGCTAAAAAAAAAGACAGCCAGAGCACCTACCAAAGGCCTAAAGATTGGGGAACCTACAGCTGCTGACAGAGAAAAGAAGAAGGCTACAGAGCCTACAGGCAAAGGCAAGGCCATAGCTGTAGAGTCCTCAAAGAAAGGGTCTTCATCAAGTACAGAGACTCCAGAGCCATTCGATGAAGAAAAGCATGTTGGTGAAGGCCCCGAGATCATAAAAGCTTTAAAGATATCCTTGGCAGAGGCTCAGGCAAAGAAGCGCAAAGTGCCCATGCATTACAGAGAAGGTGAGGCCACATCTTCTGCATTCCCACAAGTTCAAGTCCCATCAGTCCAACAGCAGACAACATCCATGGGTACGTTTGACGCTCTGCAAGGAACGGTCAAGCCAATCCTTGCAKAGGGGTCTACCTAGATTCCAATCCTAGAAGAGGAAGAGAAACCCAGGATGCCAACAGAGACAACCACGGAAGGACGGGTCTCTCAGATTTTTGAGTTGATGAACAAATTCCAATTTAGAAACCCCGTACAGAGCTCGTCACTACTCCAGAAGAGGTTTTAATATGGAAGTACTCTATAGCCGACAAAGAACCCCCGTATGACCCAGAACTTACAGGAATACCTTCACCAATCGCCAAGTACCACTTCACAAGGCTCACCAGGCCYAGAGAGYAGGTCTTCTYAGAGTACGCAATTACAAGTCTCAAGACAATTACTCCAAGAACTCTGATGAAGAAACAAGTGCTCTACGCACAATATGTGGTAAGGAGAGAAGATGGAAATWTTTATACCTTCACCGACGCAGATCTACACAACCTCTGTGTGTTCGACCTCATCTACATGTACAAGATCTTAAATGTCTACATGGAGAAGAGGTCAACCTATTCTTTGTCCCTCGAAAGGCTGGTACAGGTTATGCGCGCCCAAGTAAAGTTCTACAGCCAGAAGGATTTTGAAATAGCAGTAAGRTTGATGCAGAAGGATCTACGAATTTCTCCTCCATAGAGCCGGCCTAACTGGATCCTTAGGCGTCATCCCAACACTGTTATACACAGACCCTTGTTTGGATTTGTGTTTTTGGACAGAGATGAGATCCTGTGATTCTATGATCCTACAGAAGCTCCTCGTTATTCTACAGAGACGCTGGAGTGGATCTTTAAGTGTGCGATGAA
>NW_020200635.1:2077-28595 GCF_001531365.2 Cynara cardunculus var. scolymus
TGATGTCTCACAGAGGATCTGCAGAAATGTCTTCTGTGTAGATTATCTTTAGCTCGTTTTACTTAGGTTTATTAGCTGCTCGTGACTTTCACGTGATCTTGTATGTAATCTGTTTTAGATGAACGACTTAGATTTAATTGCTTTAGGTCGTGTCAGGAAACGGTTACTTGCCTGTATAAATAGCAGCGTAGGCCTTTGTATTTCGTGTGCTTCCAGAATTGTAATTGTCAATATTTTCAATTAATTGAAAATCTTTTGAAGCTTTTCTCTTCGTGTTATTCAAGTGTTCTTCATCGTGTTCATMCCAATTGCTGCTTRTTTRATTATAATACTTTCCGCTGCTTACTCACTGTCAATCCAATCAATCAAGTAASTATTCAGTACCAAGAACTGAGTTATACGATCCTAACAACTTCTTTTATTATCAGGAAGAAAGTGTCACTAACAGGTCCATGGTAAAATTAGCACATTCGTCTCTTTTATTCTTGACACTTCTTCCTCTTAGTCTTCTATCACTGAGAGTCATCTTAAAAAATTCCTTTGAGTTCAGGACGCAAAGACAAAGGTAAATCCATTGTCAAATCACCTCTTCCCAATAAGGCTGACAAATCACATAGATCAAGATCTATTACTTCAGCTTGTGCACCTTCTTCTTCATCTAGGATCAAAATATCTTAAGTCAAAGTTCAAGGTTAATGTTTCACCCAAGGACTCTAAATCCTCAGTTGTTCCTCGTATAACAAATGAGAAGGGAATCATTGGAGCTTGTCTATAATACCTGTTGGATTTGTATATATATATATATATATGWRYATRTWTAAATATATATATATATATACATACATACATACATATATATATATTGATATTTGGGTTAGTTTAGGAACTTGACCAATCTTGAGGGGTTAGTTCTGCATAAATCGCTTTAACTTTGCAATTTGGATGATGGGCTTGGGCTTGGCTTGGGCTTTTGTATTTAGATTAGGGTTTATGTAGATTAGGTTTTCTTTTTTCTTATTTAACCTAACCTTAATCCTTATTTAACCTAACCCAAATCCTTATTTAACCTAATTCCTCCTCCCTAACCCTAACACCTCTAATTGCGCAGCCACTAGAGAGAAACCCTAAGAGTTTGGAAGAATTCATTGATAACCTAGGAGGGAGACGACAGCAAAAGCAAGCAAGGTTCCACCGATTTCTTGTCGGTTCGAGGTAAGTTTTTGTCCCAGTCTCGAATCTATACACTTAGTAGTTGGGTTATAAATTTTGAGATTGTTTAAGGAAGATTTGAGTTGTTCTGGTGACTCGAAAGTCACCGATTCGATCAATAATAACGGCAGCAACTAGGGGTTTTGTCAAAATCATCTTTAGAACCCAAAAACAAAAAATTCTTCTCGTTTTCCTCTTGAATTTAATCCTATATGTGCTTAATGTTGGTGCATAGTATGGATATATATATATATATGTGTGTGTGTGTGTGTGTGTGTGTATATATACACACATATATATATATTGATAGGATTTAGTTGAGTTAGTTATATTATTAGTGGTTAAAGTGATTTAGTTTCGTTATGCCATCAAGTTATCAGTTAGGATTAATAGTAAGTTTGGGTGTTTGTTTAGGGCAAATATAAAGGAATAAACTTGGGGAATCGATACGTTTTGTGAAGTTTATGGTACGGATTCCTAAACCTTTTTGTTCAGTTAGCTCGTTTAAATATGCTTATGAACTCGTCAGTTTCGTTTAGCTCATATTTATCCAAATTGTTCATTACTGCATCTTCTATTGAATCGTATTTGTTCTACGTCATGTATATATATATATGGCTAGGGCGTCTTGTCCTAATCATGCTATTTGAGTTATTCGAGTTAGTACACGTTTATTTGTTCGGTAATATTTTGGTATGCTTTTTACCTCTAAAAGTACATATATTGGTACTTTTGATCGATTATGTATTCTTCGAATTGAGCCTTTTTATATTACGAGTACTTGTTATACAACATAATTCCTTACTTGACTTATGTTTGACTTTTCATTTGACTTCGTTATTTATTGACCTTATGTAAGACGTATAACGTCACATTCGTTGTGACAACCCAACTCTGGGTAATTCGAGCTACTAACCACCTATGGGGGTACCATAGGCACGTCATTGTGGCACCGATGGCATTACACTAACCATGACAGTGTGATCAGTCCACGGCATCTCCTCTTTTGTGCTCTTGTGAGAGCTATTTTGGTGTGATGGATATTAAATTTAGGAGGCGTATGGGTCGGCCCTAGCATATGTTATTCGTTTGTAGGGTGGATGTCGGTGTAGTGTCCAACGCCACATCTTACATTTGGTATGTGTTGATCTGCAGTCCAACGTACGGGCCTGTGTGGCCATATGTCTAACACTTGTCTTGTTAGTTAATATGCAAGTGTATGCGTTTTCGAGCTCGATTTGTACCTTCATATGATTTCGTATGATTATGTTATTTGTTGATTTTCTAAGATTTTGGTACTCGTTTGGTTCGATGTCTTGAGATTAATTTTGGCATGTTCGTATTACCATTTTACTGTAATTGTTTATCCGTTTACTGGGCATTTGACTCGGCCGTGTTTTCTTTTATTCCTCACGGCAGGTAGTCAAGGGGCGGCTAGGTTTTGTGACAGAGAGTAGACCAAGATTTTGGTTCCAAGTATTTCAAGAGGTTTAGTGCTATGTTAATTCCTTTTTCCTTTTGGCTATTAGATTAGATTTCTTTGGTTGTTTTTGGATTTTCCTCGGTTGTTGGAGGATTTTGGAAGTGGTTGTTTGGAGACCTTTATATCTTATTTGTAGATATATTCAATTTCATTATTGGAAGATTTTATTTTATTTCTTTATATTGGAGACTATATTTTGGAGGTTTTATATAGCGGCTCCGTTACGTTTTGAAGCAACCTCCCTTCCCTCGGAATGGGGGTGTTACAATTATGGTATCAGAGCCTAGGTTCAATCTTGTAGAAAGTCAAATAGGTCTGACCTGTGAGTGTGGGTAGAATTGGGGTTTAGAACTTATTTAAATTTAGCTTTGTTATTACTCTTTATTCCCTATGCGTAGTAATTTTTGTCCTTTCAATTTACGATGGCTCGTCGATCTCAACATGTGGCTATTAGGCGTAACCGTACTTCAGTCGAAGGTCTTGAGCCTTCTCATCCGGATGCTAATGAGGGTGAAGTGGACCCATCTATTTTGGCAGCTGTGAATCTGGCAGTCTCTAATTTACTGCCCAACATCGTGGCCCAAGCAGTCGAGGCAGCTCAGCAGTACTCTACCAGAGGACCTCCACCAGTCTTAGAGACATTAGGGGGTAGTAACCCAAATCAAACCAGAGATACTAGTGGGGCAACACCAGATGGGGCCATCTATGTGTGGCTTGAGAGATTTTAGAAATAGAAGCCTCAATCCTTCAGTTTGGCACCGACTCCCGTGGATGCAGAAAACTGGGTCTCACACATACATAAGATTTTTGAGGTTTTGGGGTGCCCGAAACTACATAAGGTTAAGTTGGAGCCATAGAAATTGGAAGGAGATGCTTAAAGATGGTGGGACGCAATCAAGCAAGCTAAAGGAAATGAATACGTAGATGCCCTTTGATGGATGGGGTTCCGTGAGGCGTTCTATCAGCAGTATATCTCAGCTGCGGATAAGAATGCATTTTTGAAAGAGTATGCCACAATTCTCCAATGAGATGATGAATCTGTAACAGAGTATTTGGCAAGGTTCTTGAGGCTCGCTGGTTTTGCAGGGTTGTCACCCGAGACATCTCTGGAGCAGGCTGAAAAGTTTAAGTGGACAATTCATTACCGATATCGTTCCAAACTTATCAATGAGAAATTTACGGATGTGGCATTGGCGGTAGATGCTGCCAAGAACATTGAGATGAAGCGGCAAGACTTTTTGGCATCCAAATCAGATGGGGGAAATAAAAGAAGTCAAGATGGGCAACAAATTCAGCAGATGGGGCAACAAAATCAGCAGCAAGGTGGTAACAGTGGGAATCAGTGGGGACAGAATAGTAGCAAGCGTCAGGGGCAGTGGCAAGGTCAAAATCAAGGTCAGAGGCAACCGTACCGTCAGCAAGGTCAACAGGGACAGGGGCAGAATCAGACTCGTTTTCAGAGGTCAGGCGATAAGGATGATCATGATTCGGTCCCTCAATGCAATTCGTGTAGAAGGTGCCATCCTTGAAATGTGTGTTATAGAGCTTCCGGAGCTTGCTTTTTGTGCGGTTAGGTGGGACATTTGGCGAGAGAGTGCAAGAAATCTCGTAGCACCGACAAAGGAAATGACACTAAGGCAACTAGTGGAGGTAGGGTGTTTTCCTTATGAGTTAACCAGGCAGCAAATTCAGGTATGATTTCGGGAATTCTTTCGATTGGCACAGATGATGTTTATGCTTTATTTGATACGGGGGCAACCCATTCTATGGTTTCTTTGATTTTTGCTAATCATCTTAGAGTGCCTTGTACATCGTTAGAATCGCCTCTAGTTATTGCTACTCCTTTGGGTAATTCGGTTGTTATATCTCGAGAATTTAAAGCGTGTCCTTTAAAAGTAGGTGGTCTAATTCGTGAGGTTGATTTACTCCCTATTAGCATGAATGATTTTGATGTTATTTTGGGTATGGATTGGTTATCAAAGCATCGAGCAACAATAGAGTGCCAAGCTAAGCAAGTAATCTTCGGCGACAAAGAAAGACCTGATTTTGTGTATCAAGGGTTTCAACCAAAAAGAGAAGTAAAGATCATATCTGCCTTAAAAGCTCAAAAGTTAGTTTTCCATGGATGTCAAGGATTTCTAGCAGTTGGTTAAAGACACATCGGTGGAAGAGCATTCCCCTGAAAGTCAACCAATGGTCAAAGAATTTCTTGATGTATTTCCGGACGAACTTCTAGGAGTACCACCGGTGCGAGAGGTGGAGTTCACTATAGATTTGGTTCCTGGTGCAGAGCCCATCTCTAAGGCACCTTTTAGAATGGCACCTCTAGAATTACAGGAACTTAAGGAGCAACTGCAAGACCTCCTAGAGCGTGGGTTTATCAGGCCAAGTGTCTCTCCTTAGGGCGCTCCAGTATTATTCATGAAAAAGAAAGATGGCTCAATGAGGCTATCTATCGATTACAGAGAACTGAACCAGGTCACCATTAGAAACAAATACCATTTGTCGTGTATTGATGAGTTGTTCGATCAACTTCAAGGAGCCAAGTACTTCTCGAAGATAGATCTAAGGTCAGGCTACCATCAATTGAGGGTAAAAGATCAGGATGTTTCAAAAACCGCATTCCGTACTCGATACGGGTATTATGAATTTTTGGTGATGCCTTTCGGTGTAACTAATGCCCCAACCATTTTTATGGACCTAATGAACCGAATATTTAGTGCCTACCTAGACAAGTTCGTTATCGTATTTATTGATGACATACTTGTATTCTCTAAGTTAAATTAGGAACATGAAGGTCATCTACGTGTTGTCTAGGGAATTCTGCGAGATAAGCAATTGTATGCAAATTCTCTAAATGCGAATTCTTGCTCGAGCGGGTAGCATTTCTGGGTCATGTAGTGTCAGCTGATGGTATTACCGTGGATCCGGCAAAAGTTAAAGCCGTAACTAATTGGCCAAGACCTACTACAGTGACTGAAGTTCGAAGTTTTTTGGGACTTGCAGGTTATTACAGGAGATTTGTAGAACGATTTTCCTCTATAGCACTACCTTTGACTCGATTGTTGAGAAAGGAGGTGAAATTTTTATGGAAAGACGAACAAGAGAAAAGCTTCGAAGAGTTGAAAAAGAGGTTGATTTATGCGCCCGTACTCACTTTGCCTTCAGGAGTGGGTGGATATGAAATCTACAGTGATGCTTCAAAAAATGGTCTCGGCTGTGTACTAATGCAACATGGAAAAGTTGTTGCTTATGCCTCTAGATAACTCAAGCCATATGAAGTGAACTACCCCACTCATGATCTAGAGTTGGCAGCAGTGATCTTCACTTAAAAAATCTGGAGGCATTATCTTTGCGGAGAAACTAGTGATATTTTCACAGATCACAAGAGTCTCAAATACATATTCACCCAGAAAGAACTTAATATGAGGCTAAGACATTGGCTAGAGCTTCTCAAAGATTATGATGCAAAAATCCAATACCATCCAGGAAAAGGCAATCTAGTGGCAGATGCCCTTAGTCGAAAAAGTTCAGGGAACTTGTCATGCCTTACTACTCAACCTCATATTCTCCTGGATTTGGAACGTATGGGTGTTGAGGTTTATGATGATCATTCAGATGGGTGGTTAACAAGTTTTACAGTAGAGCCCACTTTAATTTCACGAGTCAAAGAAGCCCAAAAGCAAGACGGATAGCTATGGGCATATTACAAAAGATAGATGACGGTAAGCAAGCCGATTTTTGGGTTGATGCATAGTATGTGATATGGTTTGGAAATAGAATGTGTGTTCCCGATGACCCGAAAATTTGCGAGGTGCTATTGAAGGAAGCACACAGCTCGCCATTCTCTATTCATCCTGGGTCCACAAAGATGTATAGAGATCTGAAGCAAAACTTTTGGTGGAATGAAATGAAGCGAGACGTAGCTAACTTTGTAGCAAGATGTCTTACTTGCCAGAAGGTAAAAATTGAACACCAAAGAGCGAGTGGATTTCTGCAACTGTTAGAAATTCCAGTGTGAAAGTAGAAGGAGATCTCAATGGACTTTGTAACTGGGTTATACGAAGACGCTTAAGAAGAATAATGCCATTTGGGTTGTGGTCGACCGATTGACTAAGTCAGCTCACTTTCTTCCTATTCAAGAAGGCTATTCAGTCAGTAAGTTATTAGAACTCTTTCAACGAGAGATAATCAGGCTTCATGGCGCATCAGTATCTATAGTATCTGACAAAGATCCTTGATTTACTTCACGATTTTGGAAAGGTTTTCAGAATGCATGGTGCACCAGACTCAAGTTCAGTACGGCCTTTCACCCTCAAACAGATGGACAATCCGAGCGAACGATCCAAACTGTGGAGGATATGTTAAGGTCATGTGCTTTGGAATGGTCCGGAAGTTGGGATGAGTACTTATGTTTAGCAGAGTTTGCATATAATAATAGTTGGCAAGCAAGCATTGGTATGGCCCCGTTCGAGGCTCTGTATGGCCGAAGATGTCGGGCACTGGTATGTTGGAATGAGGTTGTTGAGGCTGTAGCCAAGGAAAAAAATGAAAGAAGCTCAATCACATCAAAAAAAATATGCAGATCGTCATCGGAAAGCTTTAGAATTCCAAACAGGGGATCACGTGTTCCTTAAGGTTTCTCCTTTTCAAGGTATACGACGGTTTGGTTTAAAAGTGAAACTAACTCTAAGGTACATCGGTCATTTCGAGGTGTTAGAAAGGGTCGGCGAAGTCGCTTATCGCTTAGCTCTTCCACCTCAGCTATCTCATGTGCATAATGTGTTTCACGTTTCGACGCTTCGAGGCTACAATTATCACCCATTGCATGTAGTGCAATATCCATCAGATAAAATCCATGAGGATCTTTCGTGTGAAGAAGAACCCGAAGCTATATTAGACAAGCAGGAACGAGTCATGAGGAAGAAGTCTATACCGATTGTCAAAGTGTTGTGGTAAAATCACCCGGAACGTGAGGCCACTTGGGAGATGGAAGAATCTCTACGATCAAAATATCCGCATCTCTTCAAAAAAAAAAATAAAGTGCCATCTTTGTGTATTTTAGGACCTAGTTAGATTTCGAGGACATAATCTTTTCTTTTGGGGGGAAGAATTATAATACCTGTTGGATTTGTGTGTGTGTGTGTATATATATATCAGTGCATGTTTAAATATATATATCTATACTACATATATAAGCATTTAGGTCATTATCTTAAATACAAGTCTTTAAGCATAAGTTACAACCATTTTATGCAAGATTTTCAAAAAACTCTTAAGGACAAGTCATAAAGCATATGGTACAAATTATTGATGCATTTCAAATTCAAAATTCAAATTTAAATTCAAATCGTCACTTTCTTCAACTTTTACTTTCCCATTTCAAATTCAAAATTCAAAGTCAAAGCTTCAAACATATCACCCTCTCTTTTCTTCCATATTTCAACACCGAGTCGAGAGAGAGTTTGAAGAACAGCAGGAGGCGGCTTCCGATTTGAAGATCTGGTATCCCTATTTCTGGGTTTGAAGAACAGCAGAAGAACCGTACCACCGTCCAGAGACGATCGAAATGGATTCGGTTTCTTGGTTCGTTGTAATCAATCGATGACCGTGAATGAATCATCTTTGCTTGATCCTGATTTCTCTCTGCTGCTGGATTTTTTGGCGATTCTACTAATCCTAACTCCTGGCCCGGAGATTCTTTCGAAACTCTCAAGGTAAACAGCTGTTCGAAATATGCACCACACCGTATTTGTTTATGCAAGGTTCCATTAAATTAAAGAAAAATTGTGTGATTGTGTAGAGCTTGATGCCCTGCGCGAATGTTAGCCAGAGAAATCTCTTAGCCGACACATCTAATATTGTGGAGAAGAACAAAGCTTGCAAGCGGAAAGACGAATTGATGAAACTTGTTGCCGAAGCATTACTCTTAATTGGCTACGATGCTTCAATTTGTAAATCGCGTTGGGAAAAATCGTATTCCTATCCTACCGGTACTCATCTCTCTCAATCTGTTTATTCATTTGGTTTTAGTTTGTAATTGTACTTATGGAGGTTTCCTTCACAAGTGAATACGAATACCTAGATGTCATTGTTGAAGGCGGAGATAGGGTGTTGATTGATATAGATTTTAGATCAGAGTTCGAGATAGCTCAGCCGACCAGAAATTACAAAGCAATCCTTCAATGACTGTCGTGCATCTTTGTCGGCGAAGCCGATCGTCTGCAACAGATTCTGTCAATTGTATCTGAGGCGGCGAAACTGAGCTTGAAGAAGGAAGGAATGCACATTCCTCCATGGAGGAAATTCGAGTATATGAGATCCAAATGGCTGTCGGCACACATCAGGACGCCGCCATCCCCGTCGCCGTCACTACTACTTCCACCGCCACCAACTCCACCGCCAACACCGAACGCTAACGCCTCACCGAAATAGATATTTTCTAGCGAATACAAAAAATCGTCATCCGTTTCTACACCGGAGTTCACGTCGGAGTGCGGAATTTTTGAGCTAATTTTTGGAGAGGAAAAGACGCCGTCACAGACAACGGAGACAAGTCAACTATCTTCACCCGGTGTTTTGCCATCGAGAAAATCCGATGACAGTTTTGACTCATCGGCGGCGAGGATATGGCAACCGCCGACGATAAAATCGAGGAATGTAGAGAGAGGAAGTAAATTAGTGGTGACCGGATTAGCTTATCTTTTCAAAGAGAAAGCATGAAGGAATAAACAAATTTTGGAATTATTTACTTTTTTTTCTTTTCCTTTCCCCCCTTTACTCGGTTCCCTGAGTTAAAAAAAAAGAAAAAAGATAAATTATTTATTTATACTACATGTATAAGCATTTAGGTCATTATCTTAAATACAAGTCCTTAAGCATAAGTTACAACCATTTTATGCAAGATTTTCAAAAAACTCTTAAGGACAAGTCACAAAGCATATGGTACAAATTATTGATGCATTTCAAATTCAAAATTCAAATTCAAAGACAGTTGAATCCCATAATCTCATTGATGAAATTGATGTAAACATGAACACCTTTTGATTGAGCATTGATCTTGATGTAGAATGGGTTGGGAAGAATGATTTGAGATATGAGATTTTGAGAGCAATTCAGATGAAAATGATTTAGAGAAAGATAGGCAAAAACAAATGAAGAATCTAAGAAGAAATAAGTCAAGTAGTGGTGGAAGTGATGGGTGTTCAATTCCTTCCTTTGTTGGTAAATATGATGATATATGGATGGTCAAAACTTATGTGGACGTATGTGAGAGCTTGATGGTTGCTTCATGAAAAAGGACCATTTACCGGTCAAATACTTATTGCTGTTGGGATTGATCCTAACCATGGTACATACCCACTTGCATATGCCATTGTTGAGGCAGAGACCATAAATTGTTTTCTAGTTTATTACTGTTATTTTGAGATTATTTATATTATCTTATAAATCAGATATATCAAAAAATTTAAAAAAACAAATTTTAATGGATAAAGTCTTAAAAAGAACTCATAAAATGCATTAAGTACTACTACTTTATGCATTCAATCTTAAAATATCTTAATCTACAATTAAATAACACATAGTACAAGTTATCAATGCAATTATTATCTTTTTTTTTATATTCCTAAAATACTTTTGATACATTTCACTCATGCCTTCACCCTCTCATACCTATATGTCTTCTTCTCATCCCCTAAGGTGATATTCAAATTGATATTCACCATGAGTTATTAAAAGTTGTTTTATTCATCTCTCATTCAATTGCTCTAAAACTTTCGGTCTCACTCCCGATCTCTTGATTCTTTGCTCTTGGTGTAAATCAAACACATTTGTGGAGTCGTTTAAATATATTGGATTTTATACTGTCACACAATTTTTTTCATCAATAGACTGGAATTGGAACCATAATTCTTATTTATTCAAATTGTATTAATATGTAAACATCAAGTGTAACTTATATCATTGTTAAATCTTCTCTAATAAAACCAGTGAAACTTAAAAATCGTTAAAATTCACGACTCCCGCCGCATTGCGCAGGTACACAACTAGTATATATATATATATATATATATATATATATATATATGTTGAAGTTTGGGTTAGTTTAGGAAGTTGAACAATCTTGAGGGGTTAGTTCTACATAAATCGCTTTAACTTTGCAATTTGGATGATGGGCTTAGGCTTGGGCCTTTGTATCTAGATTAGGGTTTATGTAGATTAGGGTTTTCTTTTTTCTTATTTAACCTAATCCTAATCCTTATTTAACCTAACCCTAATCCTTATTTAACCTAATTCCTCCTCCATAACCCTAATACCTCTAATTGTGATAGACGCTAGAGAGAAACCCTAAGAACTTGGAAGAATCCATTGATAACCTAGGAGGAAGATGACGACCAAAAGCAGGCAAGGTTCCACCGATTTCTTGTTGGTTCGAGGTAAGTTTTCGTCCTAGTCTCGAATCTATACATTTAGTAGTTGGGTTATAAGTTTTGGGATTGTTTAAGGAAGATTTGAGTTGTTCCGGTGACTAGAATGTCACCAATTCGGTCAATAATAATGGCAGCAACTAGGGGTTTGTCAAAATTGTCTTTTGAACCCAAAAACAAAAAATTCTTCTTGTTTTCCTCTTGAATTTAATCCTATATGTGCTTAATGTTGGTGCATAGTATGGATATATATATATACATATATATATGTATATATATACATATATATATGTATATATATATACATGTATATATGTATATATATATACATATATACATATATTGATAGGATTTAGTTGAGTTAGTTGCATTATTAGTGGTTAAAGTGATTTAGTTTCGTTATGCCATCAAGTTATCAGTTAGAATTAATAGTAAGTTTGGGTGTTTGTTTAGGGAAAATATAAAGGAATAAACTTGGGGAATCGATAAGTTTTGGGAAGTTTAAGGTAAGGATTCCTAAACCTTTTTGTTCAGTTAGCTCGTTTAAATATGCTTATGAACTCATGAGTTTCGTTTAACTCATATTTATCCAAATTGTTCGTTACTGCATCTTCTATTCAATCGTATTTGTTCTACGTCGTGTATATATATATATATATATATATAGCAAGGGCGTCTTATCCTAATCATGCTATTTGAGTTATTCTAGTTAGTACACGTTTATTTGTTCGGTAACAATTTGTTATGCTTTTTACCTCTAAAAGTACATATATTGGTACTTTTGATCGATTATGTATTCTTCGAATTGAGCCTCTTTATATTACGACTACTTGTTAATCAACATAATTCCTTACTTGACTTATGTCTGACTTTCGTTTGACTTCGTTATTTATTGACCTTATGTAAGACGTATAACGTCACATTCGTTGTAACAACTCAACTCTGGGTAATTCGAGCTACTAACCACCTATGGGGGTACCATAGGCAAGTCATTGTGGCACCGATGGCGTGACACTAACCGTAGCAGTGTGATCAGTCCACGGTGTCTCCTCTTTTGTGCTCTTGTGAGAGCTATTTTGGTGTGATGAATATTATATTTTGGAGGCGTATGGGTCGGCCATCGCATATGTGATTCGTTTGTAGGCTGGATGTCGGTGTAGTGTCCAACACCACATCTTACATTTGGTACGTGTGGATCTGCAGTCCAACATACAGGCTTATGTGGCCATATGTCTGACACTTGTCTTGTTAGTTAATATGGAAGTCTATGCGTTTTCGAGCTTGATTTGTCCCTTCATATGATTCGTATGATTATGTTATTTGTTGATTTTCTAAGATTTTGGTACTCGTTTGGTTCGATGTCTTGAGATTAATTTTGGCATGTTCGTATTACCATTTTACTGTAATTGTTTATCCGTTCACTAGGCATTTGGCTCAGCCGTGTTTTCTTCTATTCCTCACGGCAGGTAATCAAGGTGCGGCTAGGTTTTGTGACAGAGAGTAGACCAGGATTTTGGTTCCAAGGATTTCAAGAGGTTTAGTGCTAGTTTAATTCATTGGATTTTTTTTTTTTCCTTTTGGCTATTAGATTAGATTTCTTTGGTTGTTTTTGGATTTTTCTCGGTTGTTGGAGGATTTTGGAAGTGGTTGTTTGGAGACCTTTATATCTTATTTGTAGATATATTCAATTTCGTTATTGGAAGATTTTATTTTATTTTATTTCTTTGTATTGGAGACTATATTTTGGAGGTTTTATATAGCGGCTCTGTTACGTTTTGAAGCAACCTCCCTTCCTTCGGAATGGGGGTGTTACATTGTCCCTCTTATGTTCCTCTAGTACTTCCTGGCCCTAAAGTTGGTTTCAGCAATAAGATGTGTAGACACTGTGGTAAAACTACACATATTGCCAGCAAGTGTCCTTCTGCCACCAAGGTTGGTCCTCCAGCCAAAGGAAATATAGTAGCCAAGGCTGAGAAATTAACCAAGGTGAAATCTGCTACTAAAGTTGTAAAAACAACTAAAGTAAAGAAAACCACTAAAGCCTCTTCCTCAGGTTTAGTGAAAACACCTACTGACTATAAGTCATCAACGTCAGAGGTTGTTGTTCCTAATACCATTGAAGCCTATTCTTCAAGCTCAATGACGACTTCTGCTGACTCTGAGTCTTCAGTTTCAATGGATGTTGCCTCTAACATGGATGGACCCAAAGAGAAATGGGTACCAAATCAATCTTAAATTTTTTTTCTATGTGCCGGAAGTCAAAGGCATTTGGTATCTCGATAATGGATGCTCAATACGTATGACTGGAGATTAATCATTGCTCATTGATTAGAAGGATGAACTAGGCCCTTCTATAACCTTTGGAGGAAACAAAAAAGGATATACCAAAGGTTTTGGTGTATTAACCAACAGTGGAACTATTTTCAAACGTGTTGCATATGTTGAATGACTAAAGAACTATCTTCTTAGCATTAGTCAGCTGTGTGATAAAGATTTCACAGTAAATTTTTCTAAGAATTCATGTTACGTCTTCAACAAGGATGATAAGGTTGCTCAAACCGGTTCTTGCCTAGAGAATGTATACATCATCAACATGGATTCTCCTCTTATTGAGAACAGCTATTTTGTCTTAAAAGCTTCGTCAACCATCAACTGGCTATGGCATAAACGGCTTTCTCATCTCAACGTCAAGACACTCAGCGAGCTGTCTCGAAATGATCTCTTCACTAGTCTTCCTCAACACATCTTTGCAAAGGAATCTCTTTGCTCAGCGTGTAAGAAAGGAAAACTAATAAGAGCTAGCTTCAATTCTAAGCAAATCTCTTCAATGACCTCTCTACTTCAGCTATTGCACATGGATCTCTTTGATCCGGTCAACATACAATCTATAGCTATAAATAAATATACACTTATCATTGTTGATGTGTACTCCAGGTACACATAGGTCTTCTTTCTCAAATCCAAAAGTGATGTACCTGAAGAAGAGCATGGAACTAATTAACATAGGTCTTCTTTCTCAAATCCAAATATACACTTAATATTAAAGTACTTTAATATTGTTAAGTACTTTAATATGGATAGAAGTACTTAACAATATTAAAGTACGATCTATAAAAAATGACCATGGAAGTAAATTCAAAAATAGTACTATGGATAACTTCTTCAAGGTTAAGCGAATCTCTCACAACTTCTCTTCTTTGAGAAGTCCATGACAAAATGGGGTCGCTGAAAGAAGAAATCAAACAATCATTGAGGCTTCTCGATCAATGCTCAACGAATCTCATTTTCCTACTCAATTCTGGGCTGAAGCTATCAATACTGCTTGTTTCACTCAAAACCGATCGTTGATCGTTAAGAGATTCAAGAAGACAACTTACGAACTCTTTCATAGAAGAAAGCCTTCTCTCAACTTTCTTCATATATTTGGTTGCACGTGTTTCATTCTCAACAAAAGTGACCAACTTGGAAAGTTCAATCGCGAAGCTGATGAAATAATCTTTCTTGTATATTCTTCTGTATCCGAAGCCTTCATAGTATTCAACAAATGTAGACAAATCAAAGAAGAAACTATCCATGTCACCTTTGATGAATCTCAATCAGCTAATTTTAAACCCGTCAGTAATGATGATGAAGAATTAGAAAATTGTATGTTCTCTCATTTTGGACAACCTAAAACTTCCTTCAGCAATCAACCCGATGCTGATACTCTAGAAGATGATGATGATCCACTTATTATTCCAGTTGCAACTAATAACCGAAGCGAATCTTCTTTAGAGATCGGTTGCAGTGCCAATTTGTTGCATTCCTCCCTCTACTTCAAACACTGACCAATTAATGAATGAAATTCTTTCAGCATTTGAACCTCTATCAGTCGCTAAATCTGTCTCTAAGGCTCCTTTAGCAATTCTACCCATTGCTAAAGAATCTCCAGTTGAAGCCTCATCTTCTATTCCTGAACATCAATACTCTGATGACAATCCTCTACCAGCTGATCGATGGACAAACCATCCAAATCATAAAATTTCATGGTGACACCAGAGGTTGGATCACCAATGATTTGGTGGTGTGGGTAATCTTTTGTCTACTCGATGCTTGATTGAGGTTCTGGAGCAACATGATGCAGCTCATCATCGACTGATGGAAATGCTTGCTCCTCCTTGACAAGATCATCTCCAGAGTTAGATTCTGGATCTTGATCGTGATATGAAGACACAAAAGAAGTACATGGTGAAGTAACATGAGTTTATGTAAGAGTTGTACCTTTAGCATTGGAGACTTCATGATTTTTATCGATTATGGAGTTAGATTTTGTAGTAGGCACATTTCCAGAGATTTCTTCTTCATCGAAGATGTCTTCAAATAATTGAGCTAGCTCTGATTCATTATGTTTGCCAAGTGATGAATCAGATGCTCTTTTTTAAAGTCCGAGTTCTGAACTGTTGTGTCTAGAAGTCATTGATGTGGAATCATCAAAGGACACATTGATGTTTTCGATGACGATCTTTGTCCTTTTGATGTAGATTCTGTAGGCTTTGGCGATTTGAGAATAGCCGAGAAAGACTCCTTCATCAGCTTTCTTGTCAAATTTGCCAAGATATTCTCTAYCGTTGAGTACAAAGCATTTGCACCCAAAGACATGAAAATATTTGACATTTGGTCTTCGGTGATTGATGAGCTCATAAGGTGTCTTCTGGTGTCTCTTGTTTATGATTGATCGATTTTGGGTGAAGCACGTAGTTGAGATAGCTTCAGTCCAGAATGTGAGGGGTAACTCTGATGAAGCAAGCATGGTCCTTGCTGCTTCCACTAAGGTTCGATTCCTTCACTCTACCACTACATTTTGTTGTGGAGTTCTTGCGGATGAAAAGTTTTGTGTGATGCCTTCATTGAAGAGGTAGTCATCAATTTTAGCATTTTTTTTTTCAGTTCCCTTGTCGCTTCTAACCTTCACTAGTTTTTGTTGTAAAAGGACTTGAAGCCTTTTCATCACTCCAATGAGTAGGTCTGGAACGTCTGATTTCTGCTTTACAAATTCGACCCAAGTGTATCGGGAGTATTCATCGACCAATACTAGCATATATTTCTTTCTAGAGAGACTTTGGGTTGATATAGGCCCACAGAGGTCTATGTGAATCATGTCCAAGGGCTTGGTGCAGGAGGTTTCTGACTTGGTTTTATGTGAGGCCCATTTTAACTTTCCCATCTCACAGGCTGAGCAAGGATGATCTTTTTCGAATTTGAGATCCGGAATTCCCTTGACCAACTTCTGTGTGGCTAGTTTTCGTAGTGCATCAAAGTTGAGGTGTGAGAATTTCTGATGCCATAGCCAATTTTCATCGCTCTTATGGGAAACAAGACAAAGGGTGACTTGATCCATTGAGGACTCAAAATCTAGAAGATAGAGATTTCCTTCTTTTTTTGATTTCATGATTTTTTGTCCAGGAATCGTTTCTATTATGCATAAACCTTTGCGAAACCTGACTTCAAGACCCTTGTCGTAGAACTGGCTTATGCTTAATAGGTTGTGCTTCAATCCTTCGACATAAGCCACTATGCTGATGGAGATGTTGCCTTTGATGAGAGTGTCATATCCTTTGATAGTGCCCTTGTTGTTGTCTCCAAAAGTCACAGATCCTCCAGATTTTTCGATGAAGGAGGACAGTTGACTTTTATCACCAGTCATGTGCCTGGAGCAACCGGAGTCCATATACCATGGTTGCACATGCTAGTCCTGCAAGACAAATTAAGGGGTTTTAGGTACCCATTTCATAATGGGTCCTCGTTTGTTAGTAGGGGATTTCACACTCTTTTCATTGCCCATAGCCTTTGCAGGCTTGGGTTTAATTGCCTTTCCCTTGCCCTTGGGTTTGGGCTTTTTCACGTTTTCATTGGTTTTAACTTTGTATCAATAAACGTGTTGTGAAAAGGGGCAGTGATGTGTCAGCATGTGATTCCTCAGGTTTTGTAAAAGAGTTAAACATGGACAATGATGATGCTTTGGATCTGTATGTCTAACTTTCTTTTTATTCGATGTAAATATTGTCCTAGCATCGGTTGTTTTTACAAACTTCCTATCTAGTTTAGATTTTTTATTTGGAAAGGTCTTTGGCTTTACTTCTTTTCTCCTGAGGAAGGTCTGCTTTTCTTGAGTTGGATGGAAAGAAAAGTGGTGATTAATACTCTCAGAGGTAGGCCACTTCTGTTTTTGCTCACGAGTAAACTTGATGAACCTGAAGGATGTACTAGGGCCTTGTGAGTTATCTTTGGCAGATTTAGTATTTTTCAGTTTTCTCTTTTCTTTGTCTGAAGTTTTCATCGATGAAGGAATACCAGATTTCATTGAGGCTTTTGAGTTTTGATTCTTCATATCCTCAATGATATTTGATGATTCACAACTTATCTCTTCTTTAGATTCAGAATTAAGAAAGACTTTTGCGGATTTCTCAAAATCAAAATGAGCATGGATTGAATTAAAAGATGAGTTCAGAGGTTGATGCTTTAGAGTGATCTATTTGAGGTTTCATCGATTCTAAGTTCGATGAACTTGCAATTTTACTTGGGTTGTTCATCGATTCATCAGCTGAAGGTTCCTCATTTGGATTCTCTTTTTAATCAACAGTACTTGCTGATGGAGAAGAATTGACAATCAGAGATTCTGGTTTGACCATAGGATTTCCATCGGTTTCTGATTGAGAGGTGTCATTTTTTCCATCAGAAGTCTTACTCGTACAGTTCTCGTATATCACATTTTCAATGTTCTGTCTTGAAATGACAGTTTTTCCATCGACTTTAACTCTTTTAAAGTTTGCTTTTGGTTTTGGAGTGAAGTTGGGTTTTTGAATGCATCCAAGTTTGAAAGWGAATTCAAGGGTAGATTTCTTTGAATCGACGAAAGAGTCTAATTCATTGAATCCTATCCCTTGAGTGTCCGTTTGACCATTTAATTTTTCATAAACGTCTTGGGCATCTTTATACTTCTTCATCAGAAGTTCATTGGTTTGAAGCTTCTGGTGAAGTATTTCTCGTTACTTTTGAAATAAATTTTTAAGAGCTACTGAATTTAGTCTTTCTGCCTCGGATTCCTTTAAGGCCTTTGTTTTTCTTTTCTAGGTCCTTAGTTATTCGTTTGTTTAATTCCAGAAGTTTATCTTCCTCTGATTTCTTAAGAGTGCTTATGCGAGTCTTTTCCCTTGCAAGTTCATCTTCTTCTTCGGTTAGAAGGTCAGTTTCTCTGTTGTAGAAACTTGCTTCTTTTTCCGCTTTTAATCTTTCAGATTTTTCAGAGTTCAATTTTCTTTTAATTTGAGGAAATCCTCTGAAAGTTTTATTACCCTTAACTCTAGCTCCGATGGGGCAGAGTTGGTTTCATTGGAGGTAGACGCACATACCTGATCATCAGAGTTGTGGACGGATTCTGCGTTGGACGTGACCATTAGACATATGAGTGCTTTGTCTTCATCGTCTGATGAAGAATCGTACACCCAATTTTCTTTTTTAGCCATCAGGCTTCGCTCACTGGAATTATATTTGTATTTGTTCTTGTAATAATCAGCATCCTTTACCAATCGTCCTAGGCATTCTTTGGAGAAATGACCGAGCTTTCCATATCTAAAGCATCGAAGGTCATTCTTCCTTCCATCCTCTTATCTTCTCTTCTTTCTTCTCTTTCTTCTCTCCCATCTCTTCTATCTTCTCTTCCTTCTTCTCGTTCTTCTCTCCCATCTCTTCTATCTTCCCTCTGATGAAATTTGGATGGCTTCCTTTCATACGATGACTGGTACCTTTCCCTCTTGAACTCTTTTCATTCATAGGGTTTCTTGATGAACTTTCTCTGGAACTGCTTTGGGATCAAGGCCAAAGATTTGGCAAAAGCTTTAATTTCATCATCTGATTAAGAAGTTTCTTCTTCAGAATCTGATTCTACTACCAATGCTTTCTTGCCTTTCTTTTTATATTCTTTGGTAGAAGTCCTTGATTTTTCCTTTTCATTGGCAGCAAGGGCAAGAGGTCCACCAATGGAAACCTTCTTTTTCATTTTGTCATTCTCTTGTGCTGCAAGCGTTCCATACAGATCATGAAGTGACCAGCTGTCTAGGTCCTGGTTTGCTTGAAGGGACATAGACAGCTGAGTCCATTCATCGCCCAGACTTTTTAGGAATAAAACGTTGTTTTCTTCCTTAGTTCTGGAGATGTCGTTTCGACGACATTGATTGATCAATGTGTTAAAACGATCATACATCTCCTATATTGGTTCATCAGGAAGGGCCTTGAAATTAGTATATTCGTTGAGACATTGATCTCTACGATTTTTTTCTCATTTTTGCTCCTCCTTCCAGTTGGCTTGCCAGTTCATCCCATAGTTCCTTGGCAGTGGAACATTCATCGAGGGATTGGAACATTTCATTGGGTGTGGCCATGATTATCAATCGTTTGGCCTTCTTGTCTGTTTCTACTCTTTCCATGTCATCTTCATCCCAAATCTTCTCATCCTTGGGCATATAGTAGGCAAGAATTTCAGCCATGGTGTTTGTTCCTGGAACTCTTGGGACAAGAGTTTGTGGAATGTAAGGACCCTCCATTACAGATCGCAGGAGGTTCCTGTCCATTCCTTCCAAGAAATTCACCATTCTGATCTTCCATTGTGGATATTCTTCTCGTTGAAGAGTTGGAGGCTTGGTGAGAGAGCCAACATTATAAGCGGAATTCCAGTTGGTCATTGAGAATTTTGAAGAGGAGGATTTGTGTTTTGACGAGAGAGAAGGTCAAAAATTGAAAGATTTTTGTTTGATCGTTTTGATTGGAAAATCAATCAACCGGCTCTGATATCAATGGTTGATCCCAAATCTCTCAATAACACTAATAATCTAGTTAATAATAACCAAATTATAGTGATTTGATGAATAAAGTGATGAACACTCAAGAAGAAAGTAAGAACAATTAAGAACAATCTTGAGCATCAAAGATTTCATTTTATAAATAATAAAAACGAAAAGCTACTTTTTACAATAGCCCTAACCACCTATTTATACTAATAAGCTAATAAGAAGATAACTATCTAGTGAGACATTTTAGCTAATCTTCTATTAACAGATAACGWTTATCTAAACTATGGATAAGCTTTAATATCAAAGATAAACTCGAAGTCTAGCTGTTGACTTGTCATCTCCAGCTGTCATTCATGGTCTGATGGATCATCCTTATCTTTAAGTCTTCATCGCATGCTTCAGGATGAATTGCTGGATAATTCTCTAAGTGTAGATGACCAGAGGGTCGATGGAGATGCACTTTCCATCACATCCTTGGTCGTCCATCGGTCCTCTGGTTGTGCTCTAGACTTAGTGATTGCTGAAACATGTAATGTAATCATACAGCGACAGTAATACTTCTAGAAGACAAAACTCAAACCCAAGAACCTTCAATGAATGCCGAAGACTGAAATTGAAGAATAGTGACTAGTGCGTTCGTGATCTGAAGTGGTAATTAGTGATTACAACCAGGTCAACGTAAGTGTGAAATTTGCACAATCCTAAGTGAATGTTGAAAAAACCTCCAACGTTATTCCACCATTCAGTGATCAAATGAAGCTTGCCATGCACGATTGTTTTTGTAGTTTCCTTCCACACAGAAAGGACAAACACATACCCTCTCAAGAGTATAGTACTACACGGAGCCGACTGGTCGACTCTAGTGCCCACCAACTTCATGAAAGGATGTCTGCTTATGAATAGACAGTAGTACTATTCACTATTGCAAAGGACATGATTTCCTCTAAAAGCTTGACGCATGTTCTACCTCATCTAAATTGCATTTATGCAATGGTATAAATAGCACAGTGCTTTCCTCACTCACGCACCACTACGGCAACATAACACATACATAGGATTATCTTCAAGCAAGTTAGAATTTGTCTCAAATTCTAAGGTTCTTACCCAAGAAGAACACCTTTCTGTCTTTATCTTATTCGAAAAATTTCTTTTATTTGCTAAGTGTATCTTTGGGTAATTCTAGATTGTTTAAGATAGATTTATTTTACCTTTTCTATTTCCGTAAACAATCTGTAAAAATATGTATTCATCCTTCTACATCGATATATATTTTTGAAAGTGAATGTTTCTGTGTTTGTATTCATTCCCCCCTTCTACAAACTGATTGCCCCAAAAATTTTGTAGATGTGGCTGAGACCAACAACATCTCTCCTTGATATGCCACCCTTATTCCTTCATCAAAATCTACAGATAAATCTGTAGTTTTTAGCCAATAACAGTTTCAAAACATTTTCATATCAAAAGCTTTGAAACTCAAGAACCATTAGTTCTTTAATCCATTTTCCAATCTCAAAATCCTTATTCTTTCAAAAATAGAATATTCCTTTCAACTATTTTGAGAGAATAAAAAAACAGCTTTAAACTCCGATTACTAATACTCAAAGAATTTGTCAGAACAGTTTCCTTTCTTCCTTAAAACATCAACCATTATTCATCAATTTCAACTATCAACATATAAGAACTTTTAATAACGAACTCACCTTGTATGCACATATTTGAAGATGAATCACACATCAATAACTTCAAATAATCATAGAATCTTTTTCAAACAACTTTATGAATAAACTCTCTCTTTCAAGAACACACACACACACACCGCCACAGTCTTTTCTTTTTCACAAGATTAGTCAGATAAGATAGATCTTATCCCACTTCTATATATTTTATCAAGGCGGTGCAAATTATTATTTTAAAACTCACAAGAAGCGGTGGAGGTTTTTATAATATAAACCTCTTTTCAAAACCCTCATCCATAATTATGCACATACACACCTTTTAGACTTGCATAAATTTTGTTTTTGTACACACATATATCATCATAAACCATGTATGACAATCAAGCATACATACGACATTTATCAACACCTCATGCATTCATATATGCATATTATTTATCTCATATAAATATGCACATTTTTACATATTCAAATAATAACCATATAAGAATTACCTCTAATGCTTTTGCCAAAACCCGGTTAACACACTATCCACCCCTCAAAAGAATTTCATCCCGAAATTCATATAATCAAATAGCCACGGGTACCTGGTTCTCATTCCAGATTTCTAATTTATAGGTTGCTTTTGAACCATTATGGAAACGCCACTCTAGTTTTATCAAATTGATCTCTTTGTTAATACTCTATTTTTTCGGTCAGTTACAGCTTCTGGTGTTTCCACGAAGTTAATTTTCCTGTCTAATTTTGTTTCTAGAAGTGGTACTGCCAAATTCGGGTAAGCTAAACACTTTCGCAGATTTGACACATGAAAAGTGTTGTGAATCAAACTAAGCTCCTCTTGTAATTCTAACTGATACGCCCTACTCATTTGCAGATTCTAAATGGCCCAATATATCTTGGACATAGCTTACCTTTCTCACAAAATCTGATAACACCTTTCCATGGAGAAACCTTTAACATTACAAAATCACCCGCATAAAACTCAATTGTTTTTCGGCGTTTCTCGGCATAGCTTTTCTAGCGGTCCTGGGCTGTTTTTTAATTCTTTCGCGAATCTGTTCAATCTTTTCAGATGTCACTTGAATAGTTTCAGGACTGGTCAACTGTCTCTCACCCACCTCATTCCAACATAACGACGTTCGCATTTATAACCAGGTAAAACCTCAGACGGTGCCGCTTAGATACTGAAGTGATAACTGTTATTATATGCAAATTCTTTTAATGGGAGATAATCCTCTTATGATCCCCCAAAGTTAATAAGATAGGCTATTAACATATCTTCGAGGGTAGGGATCGTTCATTCACTTTGCCCATCACTCTGTGGATGATATATCGTACTTAACGTAATTTGAGACCCCAGCGCTTTCTAAAAACTTTCCTACATTTTCTTCAATGTAAATTTTTGCCAACTTGAAGTGAACCAACTATCCCTGTCAGAGATGACGGATGATGGAACACCGTGACGGACTACATTTTCTTCAATGTAAATTTTTGCCAATTTTTCTAACGAATAATTCTCTCTTATTGGTAGAAAGTTCACAGATTTCGATAATCAGTTCACAATCACCCAGATGGCATCATATCCTTTTGGTGTTCGGGGTAATGTCATGATAAAATTCATTGTGATGTGATTTCATTTCCATACAGAAATCTCTAGGAATTGAAGATTTCCATATGGTCTCTGGTGTTCAATTTAGACTTGTAGGCATGTTATACATAGTTCCACGTACCTTGATATGTCTTTCTTCATTCCGGGCCACTAATAGAAAGGTTTTAGATCGTTATACATTTTATTGGTACCTGGATGAATAGAATATCGAGATTTATGACGTTAATCCAAAATAATCCCCCGAATATTCCCATAGCGCGGTAGCTAAATCTTGGTCTGAAAGCACAAAATTCCCTCATCATTCCTTTCCAGGGTGGAAATCATTTTACCCATTCTTTCCGGCTTAATGTGATTCTCTTTGACAACTTCTTTTTGACATCTCAAAATCTCTTTATGAAAATTAGGGGTTAAAATTCATTCCCATTGCCATGGTTTTTATTATACCACTTCTTTCTTTTCTGCTCAGAGCATCTGCTACCTTGTTGGCTTTTCTTGGATGATAGAGAAATTCACAATCGTAGTCGTTGACTAATTCAATTCACCGTCGCTGTCGCATATTCAGTTCTTTTTTATTAAACAAATGTTGAAGGCTCTTATGATCGTTGTAGATTTGACACTTTGTTCCCAGTAAATAATGCCTCCAAATCTTTAACGCAAATACTATGGCTGCCAACTCCATATCATGCATCGGATACTATTTCTCATGGCCTTTCAATTGTCTGGATGTGTATGAGATAACCTTTCCTCTTTGCATTAAACACCACCCAACCCCAATTTTGAAACATCACTGTAACCACAAAAATTTTAGATCCTTCAGGTAATGAAAATACTGGAGCTCTACAAAGACGATCTTTTAATGTTTGAAAGGCCTTTTGCTTATCTTTTTCCCAATCACCTTTTACATTCTTTCGTGTCAGCTTTGTTAACGGTGTAACTATTCTGAAGAAATCCTGGATAAACTTTCAAAACAACCTAACAATCCCAAAAAACTATGAACCTGGAAAGGAGTTTTCGGTGCTTCCCATTTCTCAATAGCTTCAACTTTAGTAGGATCCACTTAACTCCTGTCGCAAAAATCACGTGACCCAAAAATTGAACTTCCCTCAACCAAAGTTCACATTGGGATAATTTTGCATACAACTTTTCTTTCTTCAGAAGTTCAAGAATCAAACGAAGATGTTCTACATGCTCTTGTTCAGATTTTGAGTATATAAGAATGTTAAACCTCACAATTCATAATGTAAAAAGTAATGAAAAACAACAAGTGATGAAGAACCAGAAGACCAATGAAGACATCAAGGCAGAAACGACTAAGTCTGGAATTCAACCAAATGATCGTTGGACAGTTCAACCAGAGGACCGATGGATAGTCCAAAGATGCGATGGAAAGAGCATTCTCATCGACCCTCTGATCAATCAACACTTAGAAGATTTTCCAGCAATTCATACAAGCAAGCGATGGAGATTCGAAGATAAGGATAAGATCATCATATCATGAGTGACAGCTGGAGATGACAAGTCAATAGCTGGAATTCGAGTTTATCTTAATATTAATGTTTATCCATATGAAAGATAAACCTTATCTGGTAAATAGAAGATTTGCTAGAAAATAGTATTAGATAGTTATCTTCTTATTAGCCATTTGGTATAAATAGGTGATCAGATCTATTGTAAAAATAAGGCTTTTACGCATTGTTTTACGTTTCTGAGTTTATAAAGTAAAACCTATGAAGCTCAAGATTGTTCATAAATATTCTTATTTTTATTCCTGAGTCTTCATAACTTTCTTCATAAAATCACTATAATTTGGTTATTCATAACTAGATTATTAGTGTTATTGAGATATCTGGGATAACAATTGGTATCAGAGCCTATTGATTGATTTCCCAATCAAAAACGATCATTAAAAAATCTCTAAATTTTTTATCTTCTATCTCGTAAAAAAAATTACCTCTTCTTCTTCAAAATTCTCAATGGCCAACTGGAATTCTGCTTACAATGTTGGCTCCCTCACAAAGCCCCCAACTCTTCAACGAGAGGAATATCCTCAATGGAAAATCAGAAAGGTGAATTTTCTGGAAGGAATGGACAGGAATCTCCTGCGATCTATACAGGAGGGTCCCTACATTCCACAAACTCTAGTCCCAAGAGTTCCGGGAACAAACACCACAGCTGAAATTCCAGCCTACTACATGCCCAAAGATGAAAGGAACTGGGATGAAGATGATAGAGAAGGAGTCGAAACTGACAAAAAGGCTAAAAGATTGATAATTATGGCGCTACCCAACGAAATCTTCCAATCCCTCGATACATGTTCCACAGCCAAGGAACTATGGGATGAACTTGCAAGCAAACTAGAAGGAGGAGCAAAAACAAAGAAAAATCGTAGAGCACAATGCCTCAACGAATATACAAATTTCAAAGCCCTCCCTGATGAACCAATACAAATGACTTATGATCGCTTCAACACATTGATAAATCAATGTCGTAGAAACGATATCATCATAACAAAGGAAGAAAACAACGTTTTATTCCTAAAGAGTCTAGGCGATGAATGGACTCAACTATCTATGTCCCTACAAGCAAACCAGGACCTAGATGACTGGTCTCTTCATGACCTGTATGGAACACTTGCAGCACAAGAGAGACACATTATGAAGAAAAAGGTATCCATCGGTGGACCCCTTGCTCTTGCTGCCGATGAAAAGGAAAAATCAAGGACTCCCGCCAAAGAACATAAGAAGAAAGGCAAGAAAGCATTGGTGGTAGAATCAAAATCTGAAGAGGAAACTTCTGAATCAGATGATGAGATTAAAGCTTTCGCCAAATCATTGGCCTTGATTACAAAACAGTTCCAAAAGAAGTTCATCWGAARACCCTACGAGCGAAAAGAGTTTAGAAGGGAAAGGTACCAGTCATCCTATGATAGAAAGCCATCCAAATTTCATCAAAGGGACGAAAGAAGAGATGGAAKAGAAGAACGGGAAGAGAGAAGAGAAGAAAGAAGAGAAGAAAGAAGAGAGGAAAGGAGAGAAGACAAGGAAGGAAAGAAAAATGACCTTCGATGCTTCAGATGCGAAAAACTTGGTCATTTTTCCAAGGAATGCAAAGGACGATTGATCAAAGATGCTGAATACTATAAGAATAAATACAAGTATAATTCAAGAGAGCGAAACTTGATGGCCGAAAAAGAAAATTGGGTGTCCGACTCTTCATCAAACGATAAAGATAAATCGCTCATCTGTCTAATGGCCACGTCCAATGCAGAATCCTCCTCCAACTCTGAT
>NW_020200635.1:30483-60827 GCF_001531365.2 Cynara cardunculus var. scolymus
GGCCTTGAAGTCAAATTTCGCAAAGGTCTTTACATCATAGAATCAAAGCCCGGTAATACAATAATCAAAGCAAAGAGAGAAAGAAATATTTATCTTCTAGACTTTGAGTCCTCTATGGGACAGGACACCCTCTGTCTTGTGTCTCATAAGAGCGATGAAAATTGGCTATGGCATCAAAAATTCTCACACCTSAACTTTGATGYGCTAAGAAAACTAGCCACACATAATTTGGTCAAGGGAATTCCTCATCTCAAATTCGAAAAAGATCCTTTGTGCTCAGCATGTGAGTTGCGAAAACTAAAAAGGGCCTCACATAACACTAAGTCAGAGACCTCCTGCACCAAGCCATTGGATATGCTTCACATAGACCTCTGTGGACCGATATCCACACAAAGCCTCTCTGGAAGGAAGAATATGCTGGTAGTTGTCGATGAATACTCTAGATACACTTGGGTTGAATTTGTAAAGAAGAAATCAGATGTTCCAGACCTACTCATTGGAGTGATGAAAAGACTATAAATCCTTCTACAACAAAAGTTGGTAAAGGTTCGTAGCGATAATGGAACTGAATTCAAAAATGCCAAAATTGATGACTATCTCTTCTGTGAAGGCATTACTCAAAGCTTTTCATCAGCAAGAACTCCACAACAAAATGAAGTAGTAGAACGACGAAATCGAACCCTTGTGGAAGCAGCAAGGACCATGCTCGCTTCATCGGATTTACCAATCACTTTCTGGGCTGAAGCTATTTCCACGACATGCTTCACCCAAAATCGATCAATCATCAACAAGAGACACCAGAAAACCCCATATGAGCTTATCAACCACAGGACACCAAACATCAAATATTTTCATGTCTTTGGGTGCAAATGCTTTGTACTCAACGATAGAGAATATCTTGGCAAGTTCGACAAGAAAGCTGATGAGGGAATCTTTCTGGGCTATTCTCAAACCGCAAAAGCCTACAGAGTCTACATCAAAAGGACTAGAATCGTTATTGAAAGCATCAATGTGTCCTTCGATGATTCTACCCAATGACTTCTGGACACAACAGTTCAGAACTCGGACCTCAAAGAAGAGCATCTGATTCATCACTTAGCAAACCCAATGAATCAGAGTTAGCTCAATTATTTGAAGACATCTTCCACGAAGAAGAAATTTCTGGACATGAGCCTAATGCAAAATCCATCTCCATAGTCAATGATGAACATGCAGACTCTAATACTAAAGGTACATCTCTTACAGAAGCTCATGCTACTTCACCATCTACTTCTCCTGTGTCTTCAGATCATGATCAATAACCAGAGTTTAATCCTGGAGATGATCTCGTTGAGGGGGAGCAAGCAGTTCCATCAGTCGATGAAGAACTACATTCTGTTGCTTCAGAACCTCACTCAAGCACTAAGTGGACGAAAAATCACCCACATCACCAAATCATTGGTGATCCAAACTCTGGTGTCAAGACGAGATCCGCTACTGCAAATGAATGCCTCTTCGCAAACTTTTTGAGCATCATTGAACCAAAGAAGATTTTTGAAGCCCTACAAGACCTAAACTAGATAAACGCAATGTAAGAAGAATTACTTTAGTTTGAACGAAACAAAGTATGGTCTCTCATGCCTCTTCCCAAAGGAAAAACGATAATAGGAACCAAATGGGTCTTCAAAAACAAGAAGGACGAACATGACATTGTAATAAGGAACAAAGCCAAGCTTGTTGCAAAATTCTATCGCCAGAAAGAAGGCATTGATTACGATGAGACATTCGCTCATGTCGCAAGACTTGAAGCCATCAGAATGTTTCTAGCCTATGCATCACATAAAGGTTTTAAAGTCTATCAAATGGATGTTAAGTCTGCCTTCCTCAATGGTAAACTACAAGAAGAAGTCTACATGCAGCAGCCACCTGGGATCAAAGATCCAAAGCATCCGGACTATGTCTATTTTCTGGATAAAGCTCTTTATAGGCTCAAACAAGCACCCAGGGCCTGGTATGAAACTCTATCTACCTTTCTCATCGAAAATGGCTTCGAAAAAGGTAAAATCGATACAACTCTCTTTCTCAAGAAGCATAAAGGTAACATTTTACTTGTTCAAATATATGTGGACGACATTATATTTGGTTCTACAAATGCAAAACGTTGCGAAAAATTCTCAGAGTTGATGAAAAGCAAATTTGAGATGAGTATGATGGGAGAACTTAGTTTCTTCCTTGGTCTTCAAATAAAACAAGTTCTAGATATAATTTTTATTAATCAGTCCAAATATGTGACTGACCTTTTGAAAAAATACTCTCTTTCTAATTCATCATCGATGAGAACTCCCATGGCTACAGGAGTTAAGTTATTTGCTGATCCATCAGGAAAATCTGTAGATGTCACATCCTATAGAGGCATGATTGGATCACTCCTGTACTTAGCTGCTAGTAGACCTGATATTATGATTGCCACATGTATTTGTGCAATATATCAAGCAAATCCTAAAGAATCGCATCTCTCTATAGTCAAGAGGATCTTCAGATACCTTAAGGGAACTCCTTCATTGGGTCTCTAGTATCCAAAGGACTCTGGCTTTGATCTAATAGCCTATACAGATGCAGATCATGCAGGATGTAAACTTGACAGAAAGAGTACGTATGGAAGCTGTCAACTCTTGGGGGACAAGCTGGTAAGTTGGACCTCCAGAAAACAAAATTGTGTATCAACATCTACAGCAGAAGGAAAATATGTTGCTACTGCTAGTTGTTGTTTACAAGTTCTGTGGATGAAAACTCAACTTAAGGTCTATGGTTTCCATTATGACAAAGTCCCAATCCTCTGTGACTCCAAGAGTGCCATAGCAATCTCTGCAAACCCAGTATCACATTCCAAGACGAAGCACATCGATGTAAGGTACCATTTTCTGAAAGATAATGTTGAAAAAGGTAACATAGAAATGTACTTTGTTCCAACTGAGATTCAACTTGMTGACATTTTTACAAAAGCTCTAGATGAGAAGCGATTTTTATTCCTAGTCAGCAAGATGGGTATGCTGAATCTCACCACTTAGAGGCAATAATTACCTATAAGTGATACAATATATTAGCCATAAATTCTAAGTATGCTAAACTAGAGCCTCTAGTCATAAAGACCAGAGCCTCTGGCCGTTTAGAATTACTTTGATAAGGAATTAGCAAATATCGTCTTTGTAACCAGAGCCCCTCTGGTTCAAAGCAAATACTTGGTATTTCTTAACCAAGTCTTTTCTCCCAACCAGAGCCTCTGGTTCTATAGACCAGCGCCTCTGGACTCCAACACTTTGAGATGTCAAAGTCTCAAACCTTGGACTCATGCGTCCACAACTCATTATTTCTTTCACCCTAACCACCCAGAGCCTCTAGTTTCCCCCACTACTTGCAATATCTTCTTTTCTTTAAACCAGAGCCTCTAGTTCTAAAGACCAGAGCCTCTGGATTCAAAGTCTTTGTCACTAGAGCCCCTCTGGTCTCAAAGACATGTCTTTTTCCCTTAGACATCACATTCATTGCTTTCACAACTAGAGCCACTGGTTCTAAAGACCAGAGCCTCTGGATTCAATGTCTTTGTTACAAATGCATCCATGGTCTCACAGACTCACCCATCACTTTCATATTACCCACAACCAGCGCCTCTGGTTCTAAAGACCAGAGCCTCTGGCTTTGTTTTCTTTGCACCAATAGCACCTTTGGTCTCAATGACTTTTCAATTTCACCTTGGCATATTTTTTTCTCAACCAGAGCCTCTAGTTGTATAGAACAGAGCCTCTGTCCCCAAATTACTCGAGTTTTATCTAAGTGAGAGGGAGTTTTTGATATTAATCCATATGCATCATTTGAGGGGGAGCAAATGTTTTCAACTTTGTAAACTTGCATTTTCCATCCAGAGCTTCTAGTTCTACTATCCAAAGCCTTTGGCCACACAAAATGCTATATATATATATATATATCTATACTACTTTATAAAGCAAATTTGTCCAAAGTCTTAAAAACATCTTAACATGCATAAGGTACTACCCTTTAATGTGGAAAGTCTTAAAGTCATAAAAATGTACAACTTTTTTATGCATTTTCAATTTAGGGTACAAACCTTTAATGGAGAAACACCTCTGCCTCTAAACCCTAATCACGTGAAGATGCCCACCTTCACACACCTTCGCACGCTCTCCTATCGCACGCTCTCCAGACGACATCCGGCTGCCCAACGACCGGCTCTCTCTATCGCACGCCGATTCAGTGTCCAAGATTTACCTATCGCACGCAGATGTTTAGAAAATCGATTCCTCGAATACACTCCATCCCTCCCAAAGTGACGATTCAAACTCTATTGATTTCCATGATTTAAAATCAGATTATGATTCAAGGCTCCATCGCTCCTCGATCCAGGTAATCGATTCAAACTCTGATTATGTAAATGGTTAGGGTTCATTCCATCCCTCCTCGATGCAGGTAATCGATTCAAACTCTGATTGTGTAAATGGCTAAGGTTCATTCCATCCCTCCTCGATCCAGGCAATCGTTTCAAACTATGATTATGTAAATGGTTAGGGTTCACTGTCAATTCACTTTTATGTGTACACTTTTTTTCCAACAATTTCATCTTGCTTTTATATCTCTCTCTTGATTTGATGCTCATTGACATCTTCAATCTCTTGATTCGATTCTTCCATCGTTTCTCTGTTTTGTTTTGTTTTGTTTTTCATTGACATGTTCAATCTCCTGACTCGATTCTTCCATCTGTTGTAGTTTTAGAAGAGCAGGAGGGTAGATAGATGGTTTATGGATAGGAAAACATCCAAAGAATCTTGATTTAAGACAGAACCATTGTCTTCTGTAATAGGTTGGTCTTCTTGACACTATTGGGGATGATCTTCTAGGATATGATTTGCGTTTTATCTTGCTATGATTTCCTTAGTTCTATTATGGATTTTTTTAGATTTATCTTAAATTTTACACAAGAAGATGTATTGTACTTACCTCACTACATCCCACTTTACTTGAGACCAACACCTCTCTTTTGAGCTTTGGCTCTAAGCTCCTTCAGTGCTTCTCCACATGTCATGATTTAGCAACCTGAGTTTTTGCATGATGATGTCTAATATACATGTTCATATAGATCTGCTTCTAACTATGTTTGTGTTTATAGCCTCTATCAATTCATAATAATTTATGTTCTCAGTTTATTCATCAGTTAGATGGTTGTGTGTAAGTCAATGCTACGATAGAAAGGTGATCATATTGTCAAACCATTTGATTCATTTCTTGCAATTATCAGTTTGTTTCTAGAAAGGTGATCATATTGTCGATTTTGAAAATGGGATGAAGCAACTATTTGAATACGGTTTATTGGTTTTGTTTGTTTGTTTTAATCTCTATGTGATTTTAGCTTTTAATATTGCTGATATGTTAATTGGCAGCGAAAGATATAGGATAAGACAATTACATTGGACCTATAGCCTCTGGTTTGTTTAACCACTCAAAACATTTTAATTGAAAACTCATCTTAATTGAAAACCATTTTCAAGATTATACAAAATTGCAGCTTTTGTGACTAAAAACTATAACATCGATTTTTAGAAGATCAAAATTTCGTAATTAGTATTAATCTTACAACTAGATGAGCTTTTAAATTCACAATACTTTTGGACACATCTTCACCAAGTTATTATTTGGAATAAATCTTTATTTCAAATAATGCACGACGTCATCCTACCACGCGCCTGACACCATACAGGTTGTTCCCCATGAGCTGTTTCAATTTCTCATCTTCCCAAACCCCAGCTTGACACGTGTCAAATTCATTAATGGCACGTACTATCAAGACGGCTCACGTTCTTCAAAAAATATCACCAATACTTAAACCGCCAAAACTTTTCATGATTATTATATATTTTAATAATCAAGAAAACGTTTCCCTTCCCACCCCCCACCCTCTTCTCACCTATAAATAACCTTCTTCCACCTTCATCCTTTCTTTACGCTCTCAAAACCTACAACAAAGACTCCGACGAACACAAAACCTGCAACTTCCATAAAAATAGCCTCCTCCTCTACTTCTCATGAATCCAACAATAACGACAGCAACGCACAGTCAACAGGAGCTGACAGCCGCGCACTTGTCTTTTTGCCCATGAAACCAAACAACCACGCCATTGAACTGCGCAACACCCTATTTGACAACCATTTTGCGATAATCATAGAGTTCTTCAAGAACTGCATCCTCCTCCCTGCCCTCACACTAGTGAACCCTAGTGTACCATTAAAATACGTGCAACAATACTGGCAAACCTGCGAATTTCATCCAGCCAGTCACGGTATAATGGGGGATATGGACGCCCCAAATGATATGATATGCTCGCTAAAGATATCGTGAGCCAAAGTTTATAGGGTGTTATGCATTCCCACAAGAAGGGAACTCGGGATTCAACAATATGACAAACCACCATCCTCCGACGACATCCTCAGGTTCGTAAAGATGCTAGGTTACAATCGTGACCTACGAAATGTCTCAGACTTCAAAACACAATTCCTCCCCCAATGTGGAATTTGTTCTTCTCCATCCTCAACCGATCCCTCACCTGCAAGCTAGGTTCCCTAGACCAAGGAAATMWCAACATAATGACAATTATGTATGGGCTTTTCTTCAACCTCAATCTCGACTACGCTTTCCACATTTACAACGAGATTCATGCGGCCATGATCAAAAAGTCCAAACTTCAAGCCGCAGGAAAGCCACTCTCTGTAGTTCTCTTTCCCCGCTTCCTTGCTCTCTTCATAGGGGATGCGATGAGGAAGTACAGACTACCTGCTGTGGAGCCCTTTACCCCGGTCTACAAGATGCAAGGACACCGCCCAACCCTTTCGAAGGAAGGATACAACATCAACCGACCGTTGTCCCGGGCTATGCTCACTGTCATACCATCGACAAGTGAGATACGCCAGACCTATGAACGCTCCATGTTGTCCCAAGAACCGAGGGCAGCTACCCCAGAGTACTTAGAGCCATCACCCCTTCAAGCAAGGAAGCACAACCGTCATCTTCATCGGATGATGAAGATGATGATGATAATGATGCTCGTGCTTCCCCCGGCCTTCATCCTACTACCCAAAGGGCAACCACATCCTCTACCCCTGGCGATCAAAGCCAAAGGGGTATTAAAAAATGACGACCCGATCCCACCCCAACCCCAGCCAGCCATCCAAAGGCCATTCTTCGGGCCTCTGGAGATGAACAAGTCAAGGAAACCCATTTACCATCTCCCCTCTCTCAATAGAGAGGTGATGAAGAGACAAGAGCCCCTCAGGGCTCGCCACAACCAATCACACACACAGAAGCATGTGTTGCTTCTGAAGTTGAACCTATAGATCGTTCAGAGCGATCTTCAATTCATGCACAACTCCCCTCGGTATTTGATCTACCAAAGGGAACACACATCCACTTCACTTACTCAACCTCTGAAGCTGAGGAAGAGGAAGAGGATGTTGCAACATCATGAGATAGCTCTTCTCTCGAAGGCTATCAAGGACATGATGGAAGTCCTTCGAGGCCTACCTTCGCACAAGGCCAAGAAGGCGCCTCAGGAACAGAGGCACAACCTGCAGCATCTGTTGCTGCAGGGGTTACCCCTTTAGCCAATCTGGTCACAAAGGCAGAGTTCCAAGCCTATGTCGACACAGTGACGCGGTCCTTGGATGACCTTAAACTCATCATACAAGGGATTGTGGACAATCAACCCTCACCCGATACCCCAGACCTTCACCAATCCCTTGCTATCCTCCAACATCATCTAACCCAAATTGAAACCCAAACCCAAGCCAACACTACCCGCTTACACATGCTCCAACAAACAGTCACTCAACACCACGATACCTCATCCTCCCTAGCCACCCAAAGAAACCAAGTCCTTATCCAATCCCCCGCAACCCTCACGGCTCAGGCAACTGAAGCTGATGAAAACCTTACCTACACCCTCACCCAACTACAAACCATCCTTCGCAATCTTCATCAACTACCTGCCTCCATCATCTCCCAAATTCCTCAACCTCAACCTCAACCTCCATCCACTTCATCAGTCGATGAAACCCTCGCAACCCTTACCACCCAAATGGCCACCATACAAACCACCCTCACCCAACTACCCGCCACCATACTTGCCTAAATCCCACAACAAAGTCCACCCCCACCTCCCTCTGCAGCCCCATCCTATGAAGCAGCCTTCTCCTCCTTCACTGCAAAAGTGAGGAATCTCCTTGCCAACCTTCCCCCTCCTCAGCCATCCGCTACAGCCTCTGTGCCACCACCACCACCTACTAGCATAGATTTTGCAACCAGAGCCGATCTGTGGGCTCTGTCCAAGGCGCTAGTCTCATATTTCAATGAGATTAGTGCCAAATTTGTTCATCAGGCCATCCATCCAACAAGGGTTCTCTCCTAGAACCTGGCCGATGAACAACGACGTACCACCTCTCACCTCCAAACAATGGAGGCGAGTCGAAGACAAGCCTCCCTGAAGGCGTATCTTACGTCCTTCAGGAAGGGCAAGAAGAAGAACAGATCAAGAGCCTCCTGCTCGTCAAGCCACCCCCTAAAGCACAGAAGACATGATGATCCAGACCCCGATGATCACGGTCTTGGACCTCATGAGGGGGAGAAAGAGGTGGCGGCTACACAACACACAGAATCCGCTACACCACAACAACCATCACCACCACAACAACCAACACCACAACAACAACCAACCTCAACCGAACAAACCCAAGCAAGGGAACCAGAGGCCTTTCCCTCTGATGATGTACAGAATATACAAGTTCCCTTAGCCACAACACAGACCCCATCGTGTTTAGTTCATCAACCGATGAAGAGCCAACCACACCACCAACAGAAACAAACCAAACCTTCACTTCCTCACCCACAATAAACTTACCCTTAACCCCTTCTCCAATACCTCGCACAACTCAACCCTTCACCCTTTCCACACAACTAGAACGTACAACAATCCAACCATCGCCTCAACAACCACAAACCCCTAAAGAAACCCATGCACCAGAAACCACCCAAGCCCATGAAACTGAACCATCCAAAGAAAACTCACCCTCTACCCATACCCAACCCCAAACCAAAACACAACCCTTAACCCATCAACCCGTGGTGCATTCAGATACTCCTTCTTCCTCAAGGCAACCTCCACAAGGCCTGGTGGATGAAATAATACAGAGCATGGAGTCGCTGAGGAGACAACCTCAACTGCCGCCCAGGAAACCAGTCATGATGGAAAATATCCATCAATATATGTCTCAAGATCGTGATGAAAGTTTGTCAACCAATCCTCCAATTCTATCGCCTGAGTCTATGAACCTTCTACACCATCGATTCATCAGACAGACTACTCAAGCACCTCAGGCTGTCTTTTCGRATGATGGAATAAGGAGAGTCATGGACTTGAAAGTAAAGACATTTGCCAACAGAGCTATCTGATACATCAAGTTCACCGTAGAGAGAGCCCATGAGTTAGTTACCGTGTTCAACGAAAACGACCTCATCAATCTCAACCCAAACGACTTGATTGAGTTATATGCTTGCACACCTCAAAGGCAGGATCACGGTATAAGATTTGGAATGGCAAACCGAGCTATAGTATAGACAATGGAGTCCCTCGTGAAACACAGAGCTAAAAGTGATTTTGAAATTGCTTTTAGGCTAGGCATTGAGAGACTATCATGCGCTCCTCCAAACAAAGACTTCCAGGGCCTGCAGGAGATACGATCTGCATCAGTTCTTACTCAACCTGAACTTGGACTTGTTTACAAGAATGAGTTCGGGGTTAAAAAATTCTTCAAAATGACTGAAGCCTTCAAGTATTCAACAGATACACTTGAATGGTTTCAGAAAAATATTAGAGAAAGATTGGGCACAAACCATGTGCCAAGGGAAGAGGGAAGTCATCTCATTCACAAGATATCGATAGTCATTGCATATCGAAGACTGCTCTTGCGCTTCAGACAGATATACTCAGGTAGCTCGTGATGAGTTAAAACTTTTGTTTATTTTGCCTTGATGTATTTTGTTTCCAGTATTGTAAGAAATTTCATCATCCAATGAAAATTTGGAGTTTGATGTTTTTCTACTATATTAGTGTATGTTCTTCACATATGTGTCTAGATTAGACTATGTTTGTTATTTCATTACTTAGGGGGAGATTGTTAAACCTCACAATTCATAATGTAAAAAGTAATGAAAAACAACAAGTGATGAAGAACCAGAAGACCAATAAAGACATCAAGGCAGAAACGACTAAGTCTGGAATTCAACCAGAGGATCGATGGACAGTTCAACCAGAGGACCGATGGACAGTCCAAGGATGCGATGGAAAGAGCATTCTCATCGACCCTCTGATCAATCAACACTTAGAAGATTTTCCAGCAATTCATACAAGTATGCGATGGAGATTCGAAGATAAGGATAAGATCATCATATCATGAGTGACACCTGGAGATGACAAGTCAATAGCTGGAATTCGAGTTTATATTAATATTAATGTTTATCCATATGGAAGATAAACCTTATCTGTTAAATAGAAGATTTGCTAGAAAATAGTATTAGATAGTTTTCTTCTTATTAGCCATTTAGTATAAATAGGTGATCAGATCTATTGTAAAATAAGGCTTTTACACATTGTTTTACGTTTCTGAGTTTATAAAGTAAAACATTTGAAGCTCAAGATTGTTCATAAATATTCTTATTTTTATTCTTGAGTCTTCATAACTTTCTTCATAAAAGCACTATAATTTCGTTATTCATAACTAGATTATTAGTGTTATTGAGAGATCTGGGATCAACAAAGAATATCATCGATAACTACAATAACGAATTTATCAAGATATTCATTGCATATCTGATTCATCAAATTCATATTAACTGCAGGATCGTTGGTTAATCCAAAAGGCATAACCAAAAATTCATGAAGACCGTACTTGGTTCGGATAGTTGTTTTAGCAATGTCTTCTTTTCTAAATTTGAGCCGATAATATCCTAATCTTAAATCAATTTTGGAAAAATAACTAGCCCCCACCAGTTGATCAAATAAATCATCAATTCTAGGTAACAGATATTTATTTTTAATCGCCAGCTTGTTCAATTATCGGTAGTCAATACGTACTCGCATAGACCCATCTTTCTTTTTACCAAATAATATCTTAGCACCCCAGGGAGAAATACTTGGTCTGATGAATCCTTTATTAAGCAGATCTTTCAACTGTATATCAATTATTTTAATTCTGACGGTGCCAGATGATATGGTCCTCGAGATACTAGTGTTGCCTCATGTATTAGATCAATTCTGAATTCGATATATCAATCCGGTGGTAAACTACTCAAATCCTTTGGGAAAATTTCAGGATAGTCACAAACTACGAGAATAGATTCTTGCTTGCTTTTCCCTTTCTTTAAATCAAGCATAAGCTAAATACCCTCGTCCCCTTTCTTGAATACACTTTTGGGTTTTCAAAACCAATAAAAGACTTCTATGATGATCCCGACAATCACCATAAATAACGATCGGTCCTTTCTCTAGCAAATCGATACTTATCATCTTTTTTTACAAATAATACTAGCCTGATTCTTTGCCAGCCAATCCATTTGCACCACAACATCGAATTATTTCATCGACATAGGAAACAAACGGATCGGCGGCTCATACCCCTCCATTTCAATTATAAAGTTATTGAATACATAAATAATAGATACATGAGTATTAATAGTGTCAACTACTAATATATTGTCAAGAGGCACAAAATTCATGTATGCATACCTAGCAAACGATGGTGATACGAATGAAAAGTTAAGTAGAATCAATTAGCTCCTTAGCATATATGGAATTAACAAGAAATGTACCTGCTACTAATTCCGGTGTGTTCTCGGCCTCTTTTTTGGTCATCTGAAATGTTCGACCCTACGCCCCTCCCTGTCTTCCTTGCGACATATTTGGTCTTTCACGAATACTTAGAGCATTTCCTCCCATAGTCAACTGTGGAGTCTTCAATTGTAGGCAATTGGGTCGAAGATGATCCGGTGAATTATAGTGAAAACATCTCTTAGAAGTCGGACAATTCTTTGACAAATGTCCTACCTTAGCACTCTGATAACATTTTCTCTGATCTGACTTACAGTCGCCTTGATGAATCTGTCGACATCGATGACAAGATCTTTCAATAAATCTTTGGACTGGTCTGTTGTCTACTTTTACATATTTCGACCCTCGGTAACCTGTTGAAGGTCCATCCCATTTCCTCTTTCCAATAACTATTTCCTCTCCCTACCTGTTTTTATTTCTTCCAGCTACTTCTGCCGTATCCACAGTCAAGGAAAAAGTAGCAGGATTCATGGTGATTACAAATTCCTGAATAAAGGGCTTTAGACCATAGATATATCTTTCCACTTTTCTAGATTCGGATGAGATATAATGTTCAATGAATCGAGAATATTCAATAAATGTATTCGTATATTCTCGTACCGTCCCATTACCCTATTCTATCTTTATAAAATCTTCTTCCATCTGTCTTACGGCTGCCGTGGGACAAAAATTTTCTTTAAATATATTCACGAATTTTATCCAAGATATTGTTTGCAAAATATTTTTCTGGCCAAAGATTCAACTTCCCACCAATGGAGTAGTGGTAAGCGCTTGGATCCTAACATGTGGTATCGGAGAAGGTCACGGGTTCGAATTCAATGGAGTGCAGAATAATGCCAAATGCATGATGTGCAGCCATTGACTTCTAGCAAAGATCTTGTTGGTGCTGGCAGATGTTGGGGGGATTGTTGGGTCATTGACCAGCATCTTCATAAATGGAAACGTGGCGCTCGCTGTTGCGCTATAAGGAAATAAGTTGCAGCTTATCCACCATCAATTGCTTTTGGCGTAGTGGTAAGCGCTTGGATCCTAAAAATTGGTATAAACTTCTGATTTCAAATACAGAGTCTCTGGTTCTAAATAAAGGTTTGAAATTAAAATCAAGAACTTCTATCATAACCAAAGGTCTTCTGGTTGACCCTAAAGACTAATCCAAAATTTCCTCTAGTCCAGGTTAATGAACAACTAGAGCACCTATGGTTCCATACAAGGAACAACCGGAGCCCCTCTGGTTCTACATAACTCTTCTCAACGTTTTTAATCAAAAGCACACGTAATTAAAACCTTTGGCTATGAACCATTTTTTCCCTCTAAATAGCATCATTGCCATTATTTCACTAAGAGCAATATTTCTAAGTCTTCAAGTCACAAATAAATGTTGACTCAGAACCATCGCATTCTATCGATATAACAGTAAGAGCTATGATAATAACCATATACAACAAGTGCCACCCTTATATCCAAAGGTACACCTCTCCTTGATATGTCACCCTTATCCGATGATACACCTTTCCTTGATATGCCACCCATATTCCTTCATCAAAATCTACAGTTAAATCTGTAGTTTTCAGCCAATAACAGTTTCAGAACAATTTCATATCAAAAGCTTTGAAACTCAAGAACCATTAGTTTTTTAATCCATTTTCCAATCTCAAAATCCTTATTCTTTCAAAAAGAGAATACTTATTTCAACTGTTATGAGAGAATCATAAAACAACTTTAAACCCAGATTACTAATACTCAAATCAACTTGTCAAAACAGTTTCCTTTCTTCCTTAAAACATCAACCAAAATTCATATATTTCAACTATCAACATATAAAATTTTTTAATAACAAACTCACCTTATATGCACGTATTTGAAGATGAATCACACAACAATAACTTCATAAAATCATAGAATCTTTTTCAAACAGCTTTATGCAGAAACTCTCTCTTTAAAGAACACACACACACTCACCGCCACTGTTTTATCTTTTCACAAGATAAGTAGGATAAGATAGATCTTATCCCACTTATATATATTTTATCAAAGCATTGCAAATTATAACTTTAAAACTCACAAGAAGCATTGGAGGTTTTTATATTATAAACCTCTTTTCAAAACCCACATCCATAATTATGCATATACACACCTCTTAGACTTGCGTAATTTTAATTTATGTACACACATATATCATCATAAACCATGTATGAGAATCATGCATACATACGAAATTTATCAACACCTCATGAATTTACATATGCTTATTATTAATCTTATATAATACATATGCACATTTTCAAATAATAAACATATAAGAATTACCTCTAGTGCTTTTGCCAAAACCCGGTTATCACAAAAACAGAGAAAAAGCTTATTGTGTGTATTCTAGTGTGAAATTCTACATGAATCTAAAAGAAGAATAAGTTGATTCCGTGATTATATTTTGAAACTGTTTCTATAAGATTCATCTTCCTATACATGCATATAAGGTGAGTTTATATTCTCAACTTTCTATATTTGGCATTTGAAATATCACTGTTTGGTTTCTATTTGGAAAAAGGCACATAGTTCTTGAAGCTTTTCTTTACAACATATTCCTTTTATATCATTCGGAATTGAACATTTCATTCATTATTACACACTCCCCCTTATGATGAAATGAGAATCATTACATCATACACAAGAATGAACGAAATTCTTCACAAAAGCAATCAATTCATGAAATTGTAAATAGATCTTTTCAAATCCACTTGTATAAGCTTTTCAAATTAAGGGGTTGGGAAGGTAACAACCAATTTCAACTTATGAAATGGTTTTCAATCTTATAAAAAGATTGGCATGTAAGTATAACAGATATACAGAGTACAATAGATGTACTCTATATATGAGGGGTCTTCCATTCAATCATCGATACCTTGTAGAAGTATATCTATGAATGTTTCGGCAAAATTACATATAAAATGTAATATGTGTAGTGTAGAAAGATAAAGCAACATATGCTTCTGTTTATGCTCAAAAAGATAAATTGTGTGGACTACACAAATTTATTAGACTCAATTAGTGATCAAAAAGACTTGAAGGGGGACATATATCCTTCTGATTCAATATCAAATTTCTCCGAATGAGAAACTGATATATTATGAGTTGCGTGCCCCAAGTGTTATTAAAACACTTATCTGTTTTAGAGATAAATGAGAAGCTGATGGGGTTGTGACAAGAATTGGCCTGGGCTTTGTCTTTTTCAATATTAGTCTCGAAATAGTTGAGAACTAATAAATTATGTGGTATGCCCGGTATTTTGAAGTTTGGAATGGGATTCTATTTATTCTTTTGATCCTGACACAACACTCATCAATTCTTTTGTCTCACAACAACTACCCCTCTCTTTTTCATTTTAATCTCAGCACACATACCCATTTGTACTTAAAGCTCACACATATATGGTTGTTCCATGGGTAGGTCTGTCGGTTCTGACATTCCATTGTGGTATTTGTGATAAGCACTCAATCCCTCCTAAATTTAGCAGTATGCTCAGTTGATCACAAATGGTTGATCAAAAATAGTATTGCTATAAAACACAATGATCAGATATAAAACAAATCAAGATATTTGGCTTTTAAGTACAATCAATGAAGGAGTGATGTTCAAAATCAGATTATTCAGAATGTGAGAGAAATGAATGAAGATTTGTAAGTACAAGTTTACAGAATCTGATAGTCAAAGAATTAACGAAATATATATCAGTCAAGGTAAAAAAAATCAGAAAACAACCTTCGGTTACAAACGAGTGTATTATCACCGAAAATGATTTTATATAAACGACGTGATAATACCAGTTTGAAGAATAGTTGTTACAGGTATTAGAGTTATGTACGATGAGAAATTACGCAAGTAAAATCTCAGGAAATACCTGTTCAGAAAATGTACTCGTTTCTGATGAAAAAAATTTAGTCACTTTCCAAATATATTTATTCAAAAAACTTTCTAGAGACTCCCCTAGAAAGTAGATTTAAGTAATGTTTCAGTTCAGCTAAAAAAATAAAAAAATGGAAACTTTTTTTGCACGGGTCCTAAACTGTGTGTTTAGAAACTACACTCGGTTAAGCATGGGTCCTAAACTGATGTATTCAGAAGCCTCATTTGGACAAAATATAACCTCCCCTGAATTTGTGCATCATATGTACGAATCTCTGATCAGCACAGTAATGACGCACCTGCAAAATGAAATCAAACAGATTTTGGTACCCAAACGAACATGGGTCCTTCTTTGTTACTATCAGGTTGTGGGATGTTATAACTGCCAAACCATCTATTTTTGTTAAATGTTTTCTTTTCAGCACTTTTAACAGGATTATCAGATACGTTATAATATCCATACCAGTTATTGTAATCAAACATGTTATTACCTTTCCAACTTTTCTGAAATCTGTTGTCTGCATTCCATCTGTTGTACTTCCTCCTGTTCACAAAATCAGTATTCTTGCATGTGGAGCACATGATCCTTTTATTGCTAAGACTTATCAAATCAGAAGTGGATCTCACAAAACAAGGAAGATTATTAGTAACAATAGACTTATGAGACAAAGTAGAATCAACTTTATTGACCCAAACATGTTTGTCTTTTGAAAAATAATTGGGTGATCCAATGACATACCATTGATAATATTGATTTGAAGAACGAGAATTATTCTTAGAAACAATTGATTTAGGACTGCCAGAATAACTGTTAGATTTAACACTAGAACAATCATAAAAGCTAGTTTTACACTGTGATCGAGAACCAGTTGGCTTTTAGCACATGAAAACTCTTTACATTCTTTAATAACTAGTCTCTTTCATCATATCATATTTCTTTTTCAATTCAGTTCTCATGATCAATTTAGTTACAAGTTCTGTCTCTAGATCAGACAATTTTTTTGCAGTATCCAAAAACTTACCTTATAATTCCTTGTTTAAATTTTCAAATACTATCCTTTCTTTCTCAAATTCCTTTCTCTCTTTGTCTGAACTTCCCTTCTCATTTTCTGAAGCAATGTCAAGCCATTTCTTTTTCTCTGTAAGCTCTTTGGCAATTGCAGCATATTTCTTGGCAGTGTTTTTCTTTTCGAGAACAAACACTCTCTTCTCTTCATCTAATGCTTTCTTCTTCTGAACAATGCTGTCAAACAATTCCAAATTCTTTTTTTGACATTCTTCTCTTTATCAAACTTGGATCGTTCCAAGATGATAACTTGTTCAAAATCTGATATTTGCTTTGAAAGCAATGTAATATTCAGCTCTAATGTTTTTATCTTGCTGCCAAACACTTTCCTTATAGCATCAAACCTTTGTTCAGTTTCTAAAACCTTTCTCTTTCTCGAAGTCCAGTAACTTTCTTAACTCACACAGATCACTCTCAGATTTATGAATATTTTCAGTTAAGTCCTCAGTGTTTGTATTAATTTTAACTATAAGAAAAGTCAAACACGATGACTTTATACAACTATAGACAAAATTAACTTTCAAGACGAATACAATTTAACACTGAATTTCAGTCCTAACAGTTCATAATATGAAGTTTCTATTATGAAACTATTTTGACGCCATTCTTGGCAAAAATGACAGATTTGGTTATGGTGATATTTATGAGGAAATAAGGGTGGTGTATCTTGGAGGGTGTACCATGGGATAAGGGTGGCATATCAAAGAGGGTGTAATATGGGATAAGAGTGGCATATCAAGGAGAGGTGTACCTTCGGATAAGGGAGGCAATTGTGAAACCTGGATTTTGATCATATATTTTTTTTATTGCATTAATGAGATGCAATGATCTTGTGTTATGACCTTTGTATGATGTAAGGAGTTAGGATTATTTCTCTTATTGATATGATAATAATGTTGTTAGATGCGGAGGAAAATTGTTTATAACCCATAAAGGCCTTGATTGGCTGTGTTTTGAGTTATGATGTTTTTTGGTTGATCTGGATGTTATACTTTGAATTAGTTCAATAAAGTAAAGGTTTGATGAGAAACCAGAGGGGCTCTGGTTGATCTTCATGACCAACCATAAGGCCTCTGGTTGTAATGGAAAATCCATGTTTTTCAAAAGTTTTCATATTTTGACATAGAGGCTCTGTATCTTGGAATTTAATGACAAGTCCAAGCTTTGTATTCGAGCTCTTTATCTGAGCTCTGTATCTATACTCTTAGTCCCTAGTATAATTTTTATAGTTAAAACCTTTTAAACTAGATCTTTTCCAACCTTGGTAGAGGACCAAAGAGGGTCTAGTTAAACTTCTGTGTTTAACCACAAGGTCTCTGGTTGGTCATGTATCCTTAGTTGATTTCAAAAGTTTGAGAACAGAAGCTCTGGTCGTCCAGAGGGGCTCTGGTTGTCTTTCTTTCATTCCTTTTACTTTTTAGTCGATAATCAGAAGTTCCTGTTGGTCATATCATGTGTTAATGTTTCCTCGACTTGACCCAGAGTTGAAGATTAGCATTTAGTGGTCTTGCATATTTTGGAATTGCTATAGTTGATGGACCAGAGGAGCTCTGGGTGATCTCGCACAGAGTGATGAGAGGAACAGAGTGGTCACACTCTTTGTGCGGCAAGGAAGAATTATGAATTTATATTCGTACTCGATATTTGCATTATATTTCATTAAAAAAATTATATATTTTTATATTTGCAAATGTGATCTTATAATTGACTTTGATGAGTTTTGTAACACCCCCAAACACCACAATTGCATATAACACATATTTCATTGCAAAGAAATACAGTTTACACCATATTGGTCCCATTTGTACAAGGATTCTTATTTGTATAAAATCTACATACGAAAAATTCCAAAATAAAATCCTATACTAACACATGTATCTTCAAAATAACCCTTTCTAAATAACCAGAGGTCCTCTGGTCCTTATATAAGACCAACCATTTTCCACTTCTCAATAACATCTAAATTATTATTTCTAAAAAAGAACACTTCACCGAATAGTAACCACCAGAAGATGGAGTCTTTAACTACCTCTGTATCTCTAATTCATCAAGTCAAAAAGAAATGATGATTTAGAGTCATTGTATATAATTAGTGATAATGACTAGAGATATAATAATAATCACATATGACAATGCCTCCCTTATTCCATGGTACACCTCTCCTTGATATGCCACCCTTATTCCTTCATTAAAGCAGGGTTACTTTCCAGAATAAACATAAGTCACCACGTCTAGAAGTACCCATCACCCAGTTCCAAGCCAGAACAAACAAATGTCACCACGTCTGGGAGAACTACCTCTTAAAATAAGTTTCATAACAAAACAGACTTACGTCACCATGCTTGGTAAGAACGTTTCCCAAAATACAGTTTCGTACTAAAACAGACTTACGTCACCACGCTTGGTAGAAACATTATCTTTTCTCTTTAAAAGATATAAAATACCCATTTTCGCAATAACAAATTTAAACCCAAAATAATTGTTAAATTGTGAAATAAATCTGAAAAATTCCAAACACTTAATCATCTTGTGCAGATAGTTGTATCCGGACAACACATGTACGTACAAGCTTGGCCAGACTCCCTATCCGGACATTACTTCAAACAACCAACACCCTATCCAGATGCATCTCATATCCGGACAACAAGAAATAAGATTAAAAAAATCATAAACCTCAAATATGGTCAACACTTCGACTGGCTATGCCATTCTCTGGTTGACATTACAGCCGGGTTAATACGAATCCGGACAACACATTGTCCGGGTACCTCTATTCCGGTCAACATAGTGACCGGACACTCGCCAATCCGGACAACATTATGTCTGATAATTAAACCTAATCCGGTTATTGGATGCATTTATGAAAATACTTCAAAATATTCATACATCAAAATTCTAATCAAGTTATCAAAACGTGGAAATGAATTGTTTTAAAAATACTCACCTTACGCAAAATTTGAAGATGAAGGCAAGACCAAATAAGTTCTCCGGATTAAGCAAGCAAAAGCACAACTATTTCTCAAAATTTCCTTGGGTGGCAAGAAAACTTGCTTGCACCCCTTCACCCTTTATTTATACTTTCCAATTTTGGAAAGCTAACTAACCAAACAAAAGCCAATCATGCATGCATTCCCCAAACACTCTGAAAGTCCCAAAATATTCAATCAATCTTCATGATACTTCAAGACCATACAAATGGCAAATCAAGAATATGAATCTTGAGAGAAAAAGTCAAACAATAAAATTCTAGTATATTATCTTCAAACCTCACTTATTACAAAAATTAAACTCAATTAAGCATCCTCACAAAATTAACAAAGACTAAACCTATTTATAGGTCTAAACAAAACCTAATTACAAAAATATTAAAGGAGAAATTCAAGATTGAATACAACAATTAAGCTCAACATTCTCCTCCTTTGGATTCAAGCTTGAAAGAATTGTACATTTTGTATCTCTTTTGAATCTCTGAAGCTTTATTCAACTTTAAATCTTCAAAAAATTCTTCCTTTTTCTTCCTTTTTCTTCCTCTTTGGAAATGAGATTGGAACAGCAACAAACTTCAGATTGGATCTTCAAGATATGATCTTTAACGAACTCTTTCAAATAACATTCACTTTTGATCAGCATCAGAAAGTTTTAACTCCCCTTGAACATTCTCCCACTTAAAGTGAAACAATCTCACCTTTTAAAATGAAACATTCTCCCCCAGAAACAAATAAAAAAATATATCACTTGAAATCTCTTACAGTAAACTCTTTTTAAGATATGATCTTCACATTCACTCCCTTTTGAACATTGCAGGACAATAATCTTCAGCAATTATCAACAACCATCACATTCACTCCTTAAACCATTCTTGAAACTTTGACAAATTCCCGATCTTCTGAAATAACGCATAAGTTTTCATTCATTATTCATGATTACTCCCCCTTATGATGAAATGAGGAGCATTTAATCATACACCAAAATGAATGGCTTTTGAATATAACAGATATATTAAGAACAACAAATGTACTGCATATATGAGACTTTTTAAGGATCATCTCATCAGGAATTCCATTCAATCATTGATAGCTTAGAAAAGCTTATCTATGAAAGTTAAAACAAAATGACAAATATTTTGTAAATTTGTGCAGTGAGAAATAATAAAGCATTTAATTCTTCAAATTAGGCTCAAAAAGATAAACAGTGTGGATTACACAAATTTATTAGACTCAATTTGTGATCAACAACACTTGAAGGGGTGACATATATCCTTCTTTTTCAATATAATTTTTCTCCAAATGAGAAACTGATAGATTAAGAGTTGCATGCCCCAAGTGTTATTGAATGACTTATCTTTTAAGAGATAAATGAGTAGCTGGTGGGTTGTGACAAGAATTGGCCTGGGCTTTGCCTTTTTGAATATTAGTCTTTAAAAAATCGAGAACTAAGATTTCGTCGTTTGCCCGGATTATAGAAGATAGAACAAGATTCTTTTCATCTTTTAATCCTGACGTAACTTTCATTAGTTTTTTAGCTCACAAGAACTACCCCTCTCATTTTCATTTTAATCTCTGCACACAAACCCGTTTTACATTTAAGCATATTCAGATATGGATGTCCTCTTGGATAGGGCTGTCAGTTCTCTCAGTCCCTCCTAAAAATAACACTATTAGCTCATTTGATCACAAATGATTGATCAAAAATAATATTGCAATTACGCACAAATGATCAGATAAAAATTGATCAAGAAAAATGTAGCAATTAAGTAATGAAAAATTATTCAGGAGTGATGTACAAAACAAATTATTCAAAAATAGTTGAGACAAATGAATGAAGATCTGTAAGAACAAGTTTACAGATTTACACAAACAAAGAATGATGAATTATGAATCAATCAAAGAAATATGTTTTAGATAATCTTAGAAAACAAACTTAGAATACAAACAATTGTATTTTCACCGAAAATGATTTTCATTTAAGAGACGTGATAATAACAAATTGAAGAATAGCTGAAACATGTATAGGAAACATGTATGAAGAGAAATTATACCAAGTAAAATCTCAAAGAAATACCTGATCAGAAATGATACTCGTTTTGAAATTAGCTCAAAATTAAAAAAACATTCATCAAAATCCTTTTTCAGAACGCCCCCTAGAATATAGATTCCATTATTTTCTTTATTTAGCTCAAAATCCAAACAAATAAAAACTTATTCTCAGAATATGGAAACATTTCAGCTTAGAATATGGGTGTTCAGAATCTATATTCAGGCAAATTATACACTCCCCCTGCATTAGTATATCATATAAATGATATTTCGTTTAGCACGACATATGATACACCTACAAAACAAATTAAGTAGACTTTGGTATCCAGACAAACATGGGTCCTACTTTGTTAGTATAGGCCTGAGGGATGTTATAATTGCCATACCATCTGTTTTTATCTGATAAATTCAATTTTGCTTTTTTAACAGGTAAATCAGATAAACCATAAGAACAATAACAGTCATTTTCATACATGTTCTTCTCATACCAGTTGCTTCGATACCATCTGTTAATTTTCTTTTTGTTGACGAAATCATTTGTTCCGCAAGTTGAGCACCGAATTCTTCTCTTGCTAAGACTATTCAATTGATTAGTATAACACCCCACAACACATTGCACGTAACATATGCTTCATTTACAAGAAATACATGTTTATACATCATTCAGTTCCCAAAGTACAAGAATCTACCATACCAAATACATGGTCCAAAAATTCAAAATACATTTCTTGTACTAATAAAGGTTCATCTACCAAAAACTAGATACAAGAAATACCGATCCTCACAAAATTACGCATATATGAAAATATCACAATTTCCCCTTCCCCTCACCGTTCCCAGTTCCTGCAATACATATTTAAACCACAAAATGAGGGTTAGACCGGAAGGTCTAGTGAGATCCCTTTATTTATGTCATTGTAGGGGCAAGATCACCAAAACTTTATTTAAAATTAACTTTATATATATATATATATATATATATATATGATCATGTAATCCATAATACCCATACCTTATCAATTTCCAAAGCCAATTACTCGGCTTTATCAATATCATACTCAAACTAAATAAGTTAGAATATGCTGGATTTCACATAAATCACTTTAAACCTTTATAATCAATAACAAGGTTTATTCATATCTACAGGCCATAAGCCATATATCATTTTCCACAACAACATCCGTACTACGATTTCCAATAAGAACCATAATCCTAAATCTTTAAATCGCAAAGAAATAAAGACAGAAAATCACAGTAATCTTTAAAGGATATAATAGTAAGAGTTATTTCACATAACACACACATACAAATGCCACCCTTATAACAAAAGGTACACCTCTCCTTGATATACCACCCTTGTCCCATGGTACACCTCTCATTGATATGCCACCCTTATCCCATGGTACACCTCTCCTTGATATGCCACCTTTATTTCCTCATCAACGATTTTTACATAATATTTCCAATTAGAACAGACCGAATTCATAAAGGTTCTAATTAAAATCATCCATGTTCTATCGGAAGACAGTTCAAAATCATCCTTAACAATTCTCATTCTTTATCATATTAAAAGAATGTCATAACATTGACTCATTTAATCGAAATACCTCTAATCAAAATACAAATCTGGTTAACTTTAAAATTTGATCAATACATCGACTTGGCCGGACTTCATCTCCGATCAAGCCTTGGCCGGACTACATCTCCAAATAACATAATAAAATCAACCCTTGGGCGGATTACATATCCGGATAACATATAAAGAATAACCCGGTGTCAAGCTTTACCCGGTTTACATCCAAGCCGGACAATATATCAATCGGTTTATTACAAAACCGGGCAGCCTTTGATTGTATTCCTATTTTTCTATTCGAAACATTTATCCGATTTACAAAGTTGGTAACTCACCAACATACTAATCCGGTCAATACAATGGCCGGTTTCCACCAGTCCGGACAATACATGTCCAATATATAAAATAATCTAGATAATATCATCCGATTTAAAGCCAAGTCCGGTTAATAATTCTTAGCATGCTTTAATATTCAAATCAGGAGAAATTTACTTCTCAAAAATGAAGTAAGACGAAAAAAGTTACTCACCTTTAAAAATCTTTAGAAATCAACTTTAAGACTTCACCCGTAATAGCAATTCGAATAATACTTCTCTCAATTTACTCTTCAAGTATGAAGGTGGCAAGAAACTTCATTTGACAGAACTTACTTCCTATTTATACCTTTCTAAAATAGGTATGGTGGCTAAACAACCGCATGCATACTCATTCATGCACACATCAACCTAATCCATATAATAATTGTTAAACCCCATAATTCATAAAGTGAAAAAGTAATAAAAAAATAAGTGATGAAGAACCAGAAGACCGATGAAGACATCAAGGCAGAATTGGCTAAGTCTGGAGAACAACCAGAGGGCCGATGAACAACAAGGGATGCGATGGAAAGAGCATCTTCATCGCCCTTCTTGTCAACAACACTTAGAGAATTCTTCAGCAATTCAACCAGAGGCATACGATGAAGATTTAAAGATAAGCTTGATTCATCATACCATGGAAGACAGCTGGAGATGRCAAGTCRACAKCTACACTKCAAGTTTATCTTAATATTAAAGCTTATCMATAGTTTAGATAAACATTATCTGTTAATAGAAGATTAGCTAAAAAGTCTCAATAGATAGTTATCTTCTAATTAGCTTACTAGCATAAATAGGTGATTAGGCCTATTGTACTAAATGTCGGTTTTATGTTTTTCTCATTAATAAAGTGAAACCTTTGACGCTCAAGATTGTTCTTTATTGTTTACAATTCATTCTTGAGTGTTCATCACTTTCTCCATTAAAACACTATAATTTGGTTATTCTTAACTAGATTATTAGTGTTATTGAGAGATCTGAGATCAACAATTGGTATCAGAGCTAATTGATTGATTCTCCAATCAAAACGATCATCTAAAATCTCTCAAAAATATTTCTCTCTCTTCAAACGTAAAATCTTTCTCTTAAAAAAATCTCAATGGCCAACTTGAATTCTGCGTATAGTGTTGGCTCCCTCACCAAGCCTCCAACTCTTCAATGAGAATAATACCCACAATGGAAGATCAGAATGGTGAATTTCTTGGAAGGAATGGACAGGAACCTACTGCGATTTATAATGGAGGGTCCTTACATTCCACAAACTCTTGTCCCAAGAGTTCCAGGACAAACACCACAGCTGAAATTCCTTCCTAGTATATGCCCAAGTATGAGAAGAATTGGGATGAAGATGACATAGAAAGGGTAGAGACACACAAGAACGCCAAACGATTGATAACCATGGCCATACCCAATGAAATCTTCCAATCCCTCGATGCATGTTCCACAACCAAGGAACTATGGGATGAATTGGCAAGCCAAATGGAAGGAGGAGAAAAAACGAAGAAAAATCGTAGAGCACAATGTCTCAACGAATACACAAATTTCAACGCCCTTCCTGATTAACCGATACATAAGACATACGATCGTTTCAATACATTGATCAATCACTGTCGTCGAAACGATATCTCCAAAACTAAGGAAGAAAACAATGTTTTATTCCTAAAAAGTCTTGGCGATGAATAGACTCAACTATCTATGTCCCTTCAAGCAAACCAGGACCTAGACGGCTGGTCACTTCATAATCCGTATGGAACGCTTGCAGCACAAGAGAACGACATAATGAAGAAGAAGGTATCCATCGGTGGACCTGTCGCTCTTGATGCCAAATGAAAAGGAAATACCAAGGACCCCTACCAGAGAACATAAGAAGAAAGGCAAGAAAGCATTGGTGGTAGAATCAGAATCTGTAGAAGAAACTTCTGAATCAAATGATGAAATTAAAGCTTTTGCTAAATCTTTGGCCTTGATTACAAAGCAGTTCCAGAAAAAGTTCATCAAGAAACCCTTTGAACGAAAAGAGTTCAAGAGGGAAAGGTACCAGTCATCCTATGAAAGGAAGCCATCCAAATTTCCTCGGAGGGAAGATAGAAGAGAAGAAAGAGAAGAAAGAAGAGAAGACAGAAGAGATGAGAGGAAAGAGGATAAAGATGGAAGGAAAAATGACCTCCGATGCTTTAGGTGCGGAAAACTAGGTCATTTTTCAAAAGAATGCAGAAGACGATTGGTAAAGGAAGCTGACTATTACAAGAACAATTACAAGTATAATTCTAGAGAGCGAAGCCTGATCGCTGAGAAAGAAAACTGGGTGTCTAATTCTTCATCAGACGATGAAGACAAAGCACTCATCTGCCTAATGGCCACGTCCAATGCAGAATCTACTTCCAACTCTGATGATCAGGTATGTGAGTCTACTTCCAATGAAACCAACTCTTCTCCATCGGAGCTAGAGTTAAGGGTGATAAAACTTTCAGAGGATTTCTTTAAATTAAAAGAGAAATTAAATTTTGAAAAATATGAAAGAATAAAAGCGGAAAAAGAAGCAAGTTTCTACAAAAGAGAAACTGACTTTCTAACCGAAGAAAAAGCCGAACTTGCAAAGGAAAAGACTCGCATCAGCACTCTTAAAAATCAGAGGAAGATAAATTTCTGGAATTAAACAAACGAATAACTAAGGACCTAGAAAAGAAAACTAAGGCCTTAAAGGAATCCGAGGCAGAGAGACTAAACTCAGTTGCTCTTAAAGATTTCTTTCAAAAAGAGCGGGAAATTCTTCACCAGAAGCTTCAAAGCAATGAACTTCTGATGAAGAAGTACAAAGATGCCCATGACGTTTATGAAAAATTAAATAGTCAAACGGACACTCAAGGGATTGGATTCAATGAATTAGACTATTTCATCGAATCAAAGAAATCCACCCTTGAATCCACTTTCAAACTTGGATGCATTCAAAAACCCAACTTTATTCCAAAACCAAAAGCAAATTTTAAAACAATTAAAGTCAATGGAAAAACTGTCGTTTTAAGACAAGATTTGGAGAATGTGGTATACGAGAATAGTTCAAGTAAGAATTCTGATGAAAGAAATGACATCTCTAAATCAGAGACCGATGGAAAACCTATGGTCAAACCAGAGTCTCTGATTGTCAATTCTACCTCATCAGCAAGTACGGTTGATGAAAAAGAGAATCCTAATGAGGAACCATCAGCTGATGAATCGATGAACCAACCAAGTAAAATTGAAAGTTCATCAAAGTCAGAATCGATGAAACCTCAAGTAGATCACTCTGAAGCATCAACCTCTGAACCCACATCTTCCACTTCAATCCATGCAAATTTTGATTTCGAGAAATCAGCAAGAGACTTTCTTGATTCTGAATCTGAAGAAGAGATAATTTGTGAATCACCAAAGATCATTGAGGATAAGAAGCATCAAAACTTAAAAACCTCAATGAAATCTGGTATTCCTTCATCGATGAAAACTTCAGACAAAGAAAAAGGAAAACTAAAAGATAGTAAATCTGCCAAAGATAACACACAAGGCCCTAGTACATCCTTCAGGTTCATCAAGTTTACTCGTGAGCAAAAACAGAAGTGGCCTGCCTCTGAGAAAAATAACCACCACTCTTCTTTCCATTCAGCTGAAAAAAAGCAGACCTTACTCAGGAGAAAATAAGTAAAGCCAAAGCCCTCTTCAAATAAAAAATCTGAACTAGATAGGAAATTTGTAAAAACAACCGATGCTAGGACAGGATTTACACCTAGATTTACTTCTTTGTTTCCATCGAATAAAAAGAACGTTAGACATACAAATCCAAAGCATCTTAACTGTCAATGTTTAACTCTTTTACAAAACCTGAGGAATCACATGTTGACACATCACTGTCCCTTCTCCCAACATGTTTATCGATACAAAGTTAGAACCAATGAAAACGTGAAAAAGCCCAAACCCAAGGACAAGGGAAATTCAAATAAACCCAAGCATGCAAAGGCTAAGAGCGATGAAAAGAGTGTGAAATCCCCTACTAACAAATGATGACCCATTATGAAATCGGTACCTAAAACCCCTTAATTTGTCTTGCAAGACAAGCATGTGCAACCATGGTACATGGACTCAGGTTGCTCCAAGCACGTGACTGGTGACATAAGTCAGCTGACCTCCTTTATCGAAAAATCTGGAGGCTCTGTGCCTTTTGGAGACAACAGCAAGGGTACTATCAAGGGATGTGGCACTCTCATCAAAGGCAACATCTCCATCAGCAAAGTGGCTTATGTCGAAGGATTGAAGCACAACCTATTAAGCATGTCAGTTCTGCGACAAGGGTCTTGAAGTCGGGTTTCGCAAAGGTTTCTGCATCATAGAAACAAAGCCCGGTGACACAATCATCAAGGCAAAGAGAGAATGAAATCTCTATCTTCTAGATTTTGAGTCCTCCATGGGACAAGACACCCTTTGTCTTGTGTCTCATAAGAGTGATGAAAATTGGTTATGGCATCAGAAATTCTCACATCTCAATTTTGATGCACTACGAAAACTTGCCACACAGAAGTTGGTCAAGGGAATTCCGGATCTCAAATTCGAAAAAGATCATCTTTGCTCAGCCTGTGAGATGGGAAAGCTAAAACGGGCGTCACATAAAAACGAAGTCAGAAACCTCCTGCACCAAGCCCTTGGACATGATTCATATWGACCTYTRTGGGCCTATATCAACTCAAAGTCTCTCTGGAAAGAAGTATATGCTAGTACTGGTCGATGAATACTCCAGATACACTTGGGTTGAATTTGTAAAGAAGAAATCAGATGTTCCATACCTACTCATTGGAGTTATGAAAAGGCTTCAAGTCCTTCTACAACAAAAACTAGTAAAGATTAGAAGCGACAATGGAATTGAATTTAAAAATGCCAAAATCAATGACTACCTCTTCAGTGAAGGCCTTACACAAAACTTCTCATCAACAAGAACTCCACAACATAATGGAGTGGTAGAGCGAAGGAACCAAACCCTAGTGGAAGCAGCAAGGACCATGCTTGCTTCATCGGAGTTACCCATCACATTCTGGGGTGAAGCTATTTCCACTACATGCTTCACCCATAATCGATCAATCATTAACAAAAGACACTAGAAGACACCTTATGAGCTCATCAACCAAAGAAGACCAAATGTCAAATATTTTCATGTCTTTGGGTGCAAATGCTTTGTACTCTCAACGATAGAGAATATCTCGGCAAGTTTGACAAGAAAGCTGATGAAGGAATCTTTCTAGGCTATTCTCAAACTGCCAAAGCCTACAGAGTCTACATCAAAGGGACAAGAATTGTAATAGAAAGCATCAATGTGACATTTGATGATTCCACACCAATGAATTTTGGACACAACAATTCAGAACTCGGACTTCAAAGAAGAACATCTGATTCATCGCTTGGCAAACCCAATGAATCAGAGTTAGCTCAATTATTTGAAGACATCTTCGATGAAGAAGTAATTTCTGGACATGTGCCAAATGCAAAATCTATCTCCAGAATCGATGAAGACCATGACGTTTCCAATGCTAAAGGTACATCTCTTACAGAAACTCATGTTACTTCACCATCTACTTCTTCTGTGTCTTCGGAGCACGATCGAGAACCAGAGTCTAACTTTGGAGATGATCTACTTGAGGGGGAGCAAGCAGTTCCATCAGTCGATGAAGAACTGCATCATATTGCTTCAGAACCCCAATCAAGCACCAAATGGACAAAAGATCACCCACACCACCAAATCATTGGTGATCCAACATCTGGTGTCAAGACAAGATCTGCCACTGCAAATGAATGTCTCTTCGCTAACTTTCTAAGCCTGATAGAACCAAAGAAGATTTCAGAAGCCCTATAAGACCCAAACTGGATAGACACGATGCAAGAAGAACTACTCCAGTTTGAACAAAACAAAGTATGGTCCCTTATGCCTCTACCCAAAGGGAAGACGGCCATAGGAACCAAATGGGTCTTCCGAAAAAAGAAGAACGAAGATGGCATCGTAAAAAGGAACAAAGCTAGTCTTGTTGCCAAAGGCTACCGCCAGGAAGAAGGGATTGATTATGATGAGACATTCGTTCCCGTTGCAAGACTTGAAGCCATCAAAATGTTCCTAGCCTACACAGCTCGCAAAGGCTTTAAGGTCTATCAGATGGATGTCAAGTCTGCCTTCCTCAATGGCAAACCTCAAGAAGAAGTCTATGTACAACAGCCTCCTGGCTTCGAAGATCCAAAACATCCGGACTACGTCTACTTTCTGGATAAAGCTCTCTATGGGCTGAAGCAAGCACCCAGGGCCTGGTATGAAACTCTATCCACCTTTCTCATCAATAATGGATTTGAAAAAGGTACAATCGATACAACCCCCTTTCTCAAAAAGCATAAAAGTGATATCTTACTTGTTCAAATATATGTGGACGACATCATATTTGGTTCTACAAATGCAAAACATTGCAAAAAAATTCTCAGAGTTGATGAAAA
>NW_020200635.1:60915-70372 GCF_001531365.2 Cynara cardunculus var. scolymus
ATGAGAACACCTATGGCTACAGGCGCTAAGTTATTTGTTGATCCATTAGGCAAACCTGTGGATGTAACAACCTACAGAGGCATGATTAGATCACTCCTGTATCTAACTGCTAGTAAACCAGATATTATGTTTGCCACATGTCTTTGTGCAATATATCAATCAAATCCTAAAGAATCGCATTTCTCTGCAGTCAAGAGGATCTTTAGATACATCAAGGGAACTCCATCATTGGGTCTCTGGTATCCAAAGAACTCTGGCTTTGATCTAATAGCCTACACAGATGCGGATCATGCAGGTTGCGAACTTGATAGAAAGAGCACGTCTAGAAGTTGTCAACTCTTGCGGGACAAGCTGGTAAGTTGGACATCGAAAAAACAAAATTGTGTCTCAACGTCCATAGCAAAAAAAGAGTATGTTGTTGCTGCTAGTTGTTGTTCACAAGTTCTCTGGATGAAGACTCAGCTTAGGGACTATGGTTTCCAATATGACAAAGTCCCTATCCTCTGTGACTCCAAGAGTGCCATAGCAATCTCTGCAAACCCAGTGCATCATTCCAAGACCAAGCACATTGATGTAAGGTGTAACAACCCACATATTCTATGTACAGATAATCCACATCATCATACTTATAACACAGAATGTATTAATGTTTACAAAACATGTACTAACAAAATACTCTTGAATACATTTATGAGTAAACAAATGTCATCAACATTAAACTTTTCCCTTTCCTTTATCCTGTGAGGTATGATGACCTGCAAAGCCGGTTAGTCCAACAACTGAGCGTTAGACCCAAAAGGTCTAATGAGTGTATATAACTCATACCACCAACATATTTTCTAAACTAGCAGTTTGGAATCAAACATGTGTATTACAAACATTTTATAAATATTTGTCACATAACTCTTCATCTCTCTCGCGATTACACTGCCACTTCATCTCTCTCGCGGTTACACCGCCATTTCATCTCTCTCGCGGTTACATCGCCATTTCATCTCTCTCCTTAGAATATATAAAAAATTCTAACACATTATCCAGATTTGAAGTCCGGTCAACCTTGTCCGAATATGAAATCCGGACGAACACTTAGAATATCAAGAGGGTTACATCATCTCCGGTCAACAATCCGAACAACACCTTGTATAAGCTTTGTCCGGTTAGCACTTAGAATTTAGTCAATATCTTTGTCCGGATAACAAGTCCGGACAATACCCCGCTAAAGACTTAACCGATTTAAAACAATCCGGACAATACATCGTCCAACCTTTGACCGATTTAGATGAGATCCAGTCACCTCTTGACCAGTTTAAGGAGAACTCCGGACACTTTTTGTCTGGTTTAAAGACTTAACCAAATATTTATGAAATGCAGTTCATAAATGGCAGATTCTAGCAGTAAAAGAAGTAATAACCAATACTTTAAAGCAATATACACTCACCTTTGATTATAAATTTCGACTTCAATATCTGTAGCTTCTTTTCACTCTTTTCTCCCTAAAATTTTCTTCTCAAATCAGCCAAACAAAGAGAGAGTTTTCTTTATCAAAGGCACATGCTATATATAGCAAGTGCCATCACTGCCTTTTACTATAAGGTGGCTATAAAACCCTTTCCCCCACACACCAATCCTCACACACACATATACATATATATTTATATATATATATATATATATTTCAAATTCTCAAAATATAAATTTTTAAACCGAATTATTACATAAGGTACCATTTTCGGAAAGACAATGTTGAAAAAGGTAATATATAAATGTATTTTGTTCCCACAGAGATTCAACTTGCTGACATTTTCACCAAAGCTTTTGATGAGAAAATATTTTTATTCCTAGTCAGCAAGATGGGTATGCTGAATTTCACCACTTACAGGCACTCATTAGCTTGAAACCAGAGATCTTCAATATCACATGGTTATGCCTATAAGTGATATATAAAATGTTAGCCATAAACTCCAAGTATCCTAATCCAGAGCCTCTGGTTATATAGACCAGAGCCTTTGGTCATTTAGAATCACTTCATTTAATATTTGGCAAACAATCTTCATCGACTTTGGAACCAGAGACCCTCTAGTCCAAAGCAACTACTTGGTAACTTTTACCAAGTATTCTCTTTCTCACCAGAGCCTCTGGTTATATAGACCAGAGCCTCTGGACTCCAATTCTTTGAGACCAAATCCTATTTAGTCTCAAGCTTGCACTTGGGCATTCATGCATTTAATCTCATCATTTTACATCACCCTTTGGACCCAGAGCCCCTCTGGTCCAAAGCAAAAACTTAGTTTTCTTCACTAAGTATTACCTTCACAACCAGAGCCTCTGGTTACCAAGACCTTTGAAACCAGCGATATCAAGTTTCCATCTACGACTTGGCATACACCACACCCTTCTTTCATCAAACCCTAAGATGTCTACACCAACCAGAGCCTCTGGTTCTAATGACCAGAGCCTCTGGATTCAAAGTCTTTGGAACCAGAGCACTTCTAGTCTCAAAGGCTCATCCAACATACTCCTTCACATACACTTAACCAATTTCTTATACACCTCTTCCTTGTCTTTACAACCAGTGCCTCTGGTTCTAAAGACCAGAGCCTCTGGATTCGTTTTCTTTGGAACCAGAGCCCCTCTGGTCTCAAAGACCCATCTATATACCTCTTCACTTGCATAGTTAGCCACATTTCACATCTTTATATCATCATCATTCACAACCAGAGCCTGTGGTTGTATAGACCAGAGCCTCTGGTCCCCTAATTCTTCATTATTATTTGTTTGAGGGGGAGTTTTTGAAAAAATCAAAACCATTCTTCATGCATCATTTAAGAGGGAGCAACTATTTCATCTTCAAACTTAATTTTTTATTTGCATTTTCCATCCAGAGCCTCTGGTTCTACTATCCAGAGCCTCTGGCCACCTAAATGCTAAATATGTATTTAACCAGAGCTCCTCTGGTTCTACATAATGGATTGTCAATTCTTATCTAAGGCCTCTGGTTAGTCATCCAAGGCTTATTAATCATGCAATCCAAAATTTCATCGATGAATTCCTTCATTGATGTTCAACCAGAGCTCCTCTGGTTCCTCACCCAATGTGTCATGCTCAACCAGAACACCTCTGGTTCCATGACAATATATTTTTCATTCACAAAACCCATCTTAATTGCAAAATTCTTTTAAAAGATTATACAAATTTGCAGCTTCTGAGACTAAAAACTATATAGCATGGGTTTTTAGAAGATCATAACTTCGTAATTAGTATTAATCTTCCAGTTATATGGGATTTTAAATTTAAATTGTTTTTGGATACATATTTATCAAGATATTATTTGAAATAACTTCTTATTTCAAATAATCCATACGTCATCCTAACACGCGCCTAACACCACATACAGCCTGTTCCCCATACACCCTTTCAACTTTCCCCTTCCCTAACCCCGTCTTGACACGTGTCCTCCAACATTAGTGGCACGTACAATCAAGACGGCTCACAACCTCCAAATCAAATCGTCGATTACCAAACCGCCACTACTTTCTCATGATTCTTTCAATATAATAATCAAGAAACCGTTTCCAATTCCCCCCMACCCCACCCCACCCCCCACCATCTCTCCACCTATAAATACCTTTCTTCTCTCTTCATTACCTCTTTACGCTTACAACCACCTGCAAATACCATTTGACGAACAAAAACCTACAACTTCCTCAACAATCGCTTCCTCCGCCTCCCACAAATCGAACAACAATGACAGTAGAGTTCAATTTACCGGTGCCGACAGCCGCACTATCGTGTTCCTTCCCATGAAGCCAAACAACCATGCCATTGAACTAAGAAACACATTGTTCGACGACCGATTTGCAGTCATGATCGAGTTCTTCAAGAACTGTATTCTCCTTCCCGCCCTGTCTCTTGCTGACACCAGCGTACCACTAAAGTACGTCCAGCAGTGCTGGCAAACATGTGAGTTCCACCCCGACAGTCATGGAATCATGGGGGACATGGATGCCCCAAACGATATGATATGCTTGCTTAAAATATTACGGGCTAAAGTTTCTCGAGTTTTGTGCATTCCCACTCGACGGGAGCTTGGAATTGCAGAATATGACGAACCACCCACCACCGACGACATCCTACGCTTCATTAAAATGCTAGGTTACAATCGTGACCGACGTAACGTCTCAGACTTCAAATGCCAATTCCTCCCGCCGATGTGGAACATGTTTTTCTCCATCCTCAACAGGGCCCTCACATGCAAGCTAGGGTCTTGGACCAAGGGAACATCAACATCATGACAATCATGTATTGGCTGTTCTTCAACCTAAACCCTGACTACGCCTTTCTCATCTACAATGAGATACACTCGGCAGTAGTCAAGAAATGCAAACTCCAAGCTGCTAGAAAGCCCTTATTTGCGGTTCTCTTCCCTCATTTCCTCGCCCTCTTTATTGGAGACGCAATGAGAAAACATGGACTACCTGCTGAAGAGCCCTTCACTCCATTTTACAAGATGCATGGCCATCGACCAACCCTATCAAAGGAGGGTTACACCATCAACCGCCCACTCTTAAGGGATATGCTCATTGTCATTCCATCGACATTTGAGATACGCGAGACCTATGAATGCTCTATGCTGTCCCAGGAACCGAGGGCAGCTACCCTAGAGCGACTAGAGCCGCCCCTCGAACCAAGCGAGGGAACACATGAGACATCTTCATTGGATGATGAAGATGATGATGATGATGCTACTCATCGTGCTTCCCCCGGCCCTACTCATACAATTCCTCCACCCACTACCCAAAGGGCAACCACCATATCTACCCCTGGCGATCAAAGCCAAAGGGGTATTGAACAAGGATGACCCAGTCCAATCCCAACCCAAGCCAGCCATCCAGAGGCCATTCTTCGGGCCTCTGGAGATGAATCAGCCGAGGAACCCCATATTCCATCACCCCTTTCCCAACAGAGAGGTGATGAAGAAATAAGAGCCCCTTCGCCTCAAGGCTCGACACAACTAATCACACACTCAAAAGCATGTGTTGCTTCTGACATTGATACACCCCACGATCATTCAGAGCGATCTTCTTTTCCTACACATCCCCCTTCGATATTTGATCTATCAAAGGGAACACACATTCACTTCACTTACCCGGCCTCTGAAGCCGAGGAAGAGGAAGCTGATGTCGCAACATCACGAGATAGCTCCTCTCTTAAGGGCTATCAAGGACATGATGGAAGTCCTTCTAGGCCCACATTTTCACAAGGCCATGAAGGCGCCTTCGTAGCAGAGGCCCAACCTGCAGCATTCGTTGCTGCAGAGGTTAGCCCCATTGCAGACCTGGTCACAAAGGCCGAGTTCCAAGTCTTTGTCGATTTAGTTATGCGGTCCTTGGAAGACCTTAAACTCATCATTCAAGGGATTGTTGACAACCCACCCTCAACCGAGAACACCAACCTTCATCAATCCCTTCCTCAATAAGCCCCACCTCAATCCACTTCATCTATCGATGAGACCCTTACCTCCCTTACCCACCAAATGGCCACCATACAAACCACCCTCACCCAACTCCCAGCCACAATACTTGCCCAAATCCCCCAGCCTACTCCACCCCTACCTCCCTCTACAGGCCCATCCTTTGATGAAGCCTTCTCCTTATTCACTGTAGAGGTGAGAAATCTGATCACCAACCTTCCCATCCCTCTATCTACATCGACCACCACCTCCGTGCCACCACAAGCCTCATCCTCAAGCACGTAGTTCGCAATTAGAGCTGATCTAAGGGATCTGTCCAAAGCACTTGTCTCATCTTTCAATGAGATAAGTGCTAAATTCGTTCATCGCTCCATTCATCCGACTAGGGTTTTCTCCCAGAACCTGGCCGATAAACAAAGGCGCACCGCTTCTCTTCTTCAAACGATGGAAAAGAGCCGAAGACAAGCAGTCCTGAAGGCATATCTTTCGTCCTTCAGGAAGGAGAAAAATAACAAGAGGATCGGAGCATCATGCTCCAGCAGCCGCCAACACAAGAGGCCACGACATGAGGATAAGACCCCGATGATCAAGGTCTTGGACCTCATGAGGGGCAGACACAGGCGGTGGCTGCATAACAAATGGAATTCGCTGCACCACCACCACCACCACCACCATCATAAACACAACCACCACCCTCAATCGAAGGAACCCAAGTAAGGGAACCAGAAGCTCTGCCCTCTGAATATGTACAAAATGTACATGTTCCCTTCACTATAACCCAGAACCTATCGTGTTGAGTTCCTCAACCGATGAAAACCCAACCTCCCCACCTTTTACTCCGTCACCTACACCAAACCTACCCTTAACTCCTTCACCAACTCCTCACACCACAGAACCCTTCACCTTATCCATACAACCAGAACCAACAATAATCCAACCTTCATCACCCCAACAACCTCAAATCCAAACAGAACCCCATGAACCAGAAACCACCTAAACCGAACCCAATGAACCAGAACCAACCCAAGCCGAATCAACCCAACGAGAAACCATAGCTTCACCAGCACATACAACCACACGTGGTGCAAGTGGATGTTCCCTCTTCGTCAAGGCAACCTCCGTAGAGCCTGGTCGATGAAATTATACAGAATATGGAGTCACTGCGGAGACGTCCAAAGTTGCCACCCAGGGAACCCATTATGATGGAAAATATCCATCAACACTTATATCACCCCCGCGATGAAAATTTGACCATCAATCCTCCGATTTTATCGCCAGAGTCCATGGACCTCCAACACCATAGGTTTATTAGACAAATCACCCAAGCACCCCAGACTGTCTTCTCAAACGATGGGATAAGGAGGGTCATGGATCTAAAAGTGAGGACCTTCACCAATAGATCCATACGATACATTGAGTTCATAGTGGCAAGAGCACATGGTCAAATTAGCGTGTTCAACAAAAATGACCTCATCAACCTCAATCCTTATGACTTGATCGAACTTTATGCATACACGGCTCAACGACAGGATCATGACATCAGATTTGGGATGGCGAACAGAGCGGTGGTGAAGACAATGAAGACCCTAGTAAACCATCGAACCAAGAGTGATTTTGAAATTACCTTTCGCTTAGGCATCAAAAGACACTCCTGCGCTTCACCAAATGAAGACTTCCCAGGGCTATAGGAGAAGAGATCTGCCTCAGTCTTAACTCAACCTGAACTTGGACTTGTTTACAAGAATGAGCTCGGAGGAAAGAAATACTTCAGACTAACTGAGGCATTCAAGTATTCATCGGATACACTTGAATGGTTTCAGAAAGTCATCAGAGAAAGACTTGGTAGAAATCACGTGCCAAGAGAAGAAGGGAGTCAACTCATCTATGAGATATCGACCGTCATCGGCTATCGAAGACTGCTTATGCGCTTCAGGGAAATATTTCAAGGTAGATCATGATGAGTTGTAAATTTTTTCCTTAATATGTCTTTTGATTCCAGTATTGTAAGAATTTCATCATCCAATGAAAATTTGGAATTTGATGTTTTTCTATTAGATTAGTTTTTATTCTTCACATTTGTTTCTAGATTAGTCTATGTTTGTTATTTCATTGCTTATAGGGAGATTGTTAAACCCCATAATTCATAAAGTGAAAAAGTAATGAAAAACAATAAGTAATGAAGAACCCGAAGATCGATGAAGACATCAAGGTAGAATTGGCTAAGTCTGGAGAACAACCAGAGGGCCGATGAACAACCAGGGATGCAATGGAAAGAGCATCTTCATCGCCCCTTTGGTCAACAACACTTAGAGAATTCTTCAGCAATTCAACCAGAGGCATACGATAAAGATTTAAAGATAAGGTTGTTTCATCATACCATGGAAGACAGCTGGAGGTGACAAGTCGACAAATACACTTCAAGTTTATCTTAATATTAAAGCTAATCCATAGTTTAGATAAACATTATCTATTAATAGAAGATTAGCTAAAAAGTCTCAATAGATAGTTATCTTCTAATTAGCTTATTAGTATAAATAGGTGATTAGGCCTATTGTACTAAATGTCGCTTTTACGTTTTTCTCATTAATAAAGTGAAACCTTTGACGCTCAAGATTGTTCTTTATTGTTTATAATTCATTCTTGAGTGTTCATCACTTTCGCCATTAAAACACTATAATTTGTTTATTCTTAACTAGATTATTAGTGTTATTGAGAGATCTGGGATCAACAGTAACCCATATATGCAAATAGTCATGCATATATAAACATATTTTATTCATGCACATATTCATGCATACCATATTATGCATACATATTATTTTTTATGCATACCTTCCATAATTTACTACACATGCATGCATATATATATATATATATATATATTTATGCATATAGTTAACATATTCGCATGATCAAATATAACAATTTATCATGTTTTTACGTAATCATATAACAGATACTCACGTATTAATTACCTCAGGTGATAACCAATATCCCATTATCACATTATCCACCCCTCAAAAGAATTTCGTATCGGAATTCCATTAATCAAAGAACCATGAATATTCTGTTCTCATTTTCGATTCTAGTTCGCAAGTTGCCTCTAATCCCTTATGAAACTGCCCCTAAACTTTAACCAAACTAATTTCGTTGTTCCGCAACACCCTAATCTTTCCGTCAATCACAGCTTCAGGTGGTTCCACAAAGTTCAGTTTACCGTCCAGTTTAACCTCTGGAAGCGGTACAGCTAGACTCGGATCAGCCAAACATTTCCACAAGTTTGACACATGGAAAGTGTTGTGGATTAGCCTGAGCTCTTCTAGTAGTTCTAACTAATAAACCACTGGCCAAATTCGTTTACAGATTCTGAACGACCTAACATACCTCGGACTGAGCTTACCTTTCTTTCCAAATTTGATAACACCTTTCCCTGGAGAAACTTTCAACATCACAAAATCGTCCACACAAAATTCAATTGAATGATTACGTGACAACATGATAAATTGATATGTTTAATCATATCTGAATTCATCCCATATCTGAATTCGTGTAACCAACTGCAGATAAACACAATCAAATACAGGATAAACATCTCATTTTTAAATATAAAAAATCTAAAATATAATTAGGATAATCATTGAGTTCTAACAGAATACTTAATTATTATCTTTATAAAATGTTATATTATTAAACCAAAAATAAATTATTTCATAATTAAACTTAAATTAAATTATAATAAAAATTATCTATATCTATACTATATTATAAAACATTTGACAAAAACTCTTGAAAACTACTTTTTATGCGTAAAGTACTATTTATTAATGCATATTACTTAAAACTCAAGATTACAAGTAGATTGTACGTAAGTACAACTTATTAAAGCTACATATCTGAATTCGTGTAACTAATTGCAGATAAACATAATCAAATACAAGATAAACATCTTATTTTAAATATAAAAATTCTAAAATATAATTAGGATAA
>NW_020200635.1:72337-78982 GCF_001531365.2 Cynara cardunculus var. scolymus
TTTAATAATAACCGTTAGATGAGAAAATGAACGATTAAGATGGGTTAGCATAGTTTGCACAAAATATTGGGTTAGTATTTGAACCAGCCCCTATATATATATATATATATATATATATATATAAATGCATGATATATGTGAATATATGCATAGATATATACATATCTATACTACATATATAAGCATTTAAGTCGTTATATTAATTACAACCTTCTAAGCACAAGTTACAATCATCTTATGCAAGAATTTTAAAAATATCTTAATTACAAATTATCATGCATAATGTACAAGTTATTTATGCAAATGTTTCATACAATACCAAATCTTAATTGGGCCAAACCTTCTTTCTCCCTATCAAACTTCTAAAATCACCAATTTGGGCCACTTTCTTCTTCTTCTTCTGTACCCAATCGCTGTCTTCTCAGTCTTACCAATTTTAGATTTCAAATTTCAAATTTCAAATTTCAATTTTGAAATGATTCTTGAAGGGCCTGTGAGAGAGAGACTTGCCCTCAAAAATACGATTCAAGCTTAGGGTTTAGGGTCATCCTCGAGGCACTCATCCCTTACTCAAAACGATTCAGGCTCATCCTCTTCTAAGAGACACTCTCTATCTATCACTCAGGCTTTAATCTCAGTCTATCAATCTCCAGATAATCAATCGGTTCCATCTATTTTACTCTGTTTCCTTTGATTTACAGTCTCTCATCTAGGTAATCACACTCCATCGATTTTGGTTCACTTTTTTTGTACCCTCTTTCGCAGACTTCTTTCTATCACACACTCCTTCCGTTCCAATTTCTGTCCAGATAATTAGGGTTTGATTTCCCACTTTTAGTTCTTGAACTTAAACGCTATTGAATTTTGATTTCTAACTTTTAAACTTGAGCTGCAGTTAACCTATGTGGTATCATAGGTTTGTTTTTTTTATCGCAATCGATTTTTTGTATAGCAATTGGTACCACAGTTTCATGAACAAGAAACTTGACCTGCTGTTGTAGAAAACTGAAATCGATTGTGTGTTTATATGACATAAGATGTTTTTTAGTCTATTTTCTCTACATGTGCTTGTTGTAGTTTGATCAATGGCAGAAGCAACTGGGTCTGCCAACAAGCCAAGAAATGAAAGAGATTCGTAGCTGAGGTGAATTTTTCTACTATTTGTTGTATGCTTCTTTCTTTCCCTTTGAACATATAAAAAAAATTGTTGAGACTTTTTAATCCAAATTTACTCACAATCCTAATTGATGCCTGCATTGTTATGTTTTTTKTAGGTGTGATTGAAGAAATAAATTTGTTGAGGAAAGCCATGTGGCCTTGAACATGCTTTGTAGGTAAGCCATATTTCTTATGTGGACCCATATACAGAATTKATAAAGAGGAAGATATTTATATAACTACTAAAAAACATAATGGATCTGCATACATAAAAAAAAACATATTTAGATGGTTATGGGATAAATTAAGAAGCTTGAGGTGCTTTGAGTTTGATCTGAAGGGGCTTGTGGACAGATTATGTTTTTTACTTGCAGAGTGGTTCAGAGGACCGTCTGTTCCTTGTTTCTGTTTTCCAATTAATTATGGGATGTGTATGGTTGTACCAATCTTGATCTAATTCAATGTAGGTTTCAAGAAAATATGGATACATATCATAACTTAATTACACAGTTCATGCATGATAAACAATTGGATAGTGGAAAAGGAATTCTTCTACATTTGTGTGATGATGTGATTCAACAAGAAGTAAGTCTATAGGAATTTATTTTACTTTTACGTAATTTATGGTGCTCAAGTAAGTCTATAGGAATTCTTCTTTTTATGCTTTTTGATTGGTTTTGATGCAGATGTTCCATTTGAAAAACATCAACCAATGCAGATGTTCCATTCCAAAAATGTGAAAGAGGGCTCGATGAATAGCTGGGTTGGTAACTTAATATGAACATAGTCTCTATGAGCTTAAGCTCTTAGTTGGGTTGGTAACTTAATATGAACAGCTGCCATAAACATATGCCATACACAGATGTATTAGACAGGTTCAACTCATTTTCAAGTGGTCTTTATATGTTTACCTGCTGATTCTGTAAATAAGAAGAAAAAACAATTTAAGAGACTAATTAGGATACAAGTACACATTTTCTTTAAACACCAACTGCAAAAGAAACCCTGCTTGAGTCGAAGGTATCAATTTTAAATCTTTGCTTTGAACTGCTAATCTTTTGTTAAATGTGTATTTCTATCAGTTCCCCTTATGGTTTGATGTCAAAACTGCTTCAAAGAAATCCAGGATGATGCACTTCATGATCAACATCATCCCTCCAAATCCAGGAAGAGCATAAGTAGGTAGAAATATTACTTATGTGTGATGGCAAAGCCTGAGCTAAAATAATACTCTTATTCCTGCAAGAATCGTAGCTCCAAAAAGCAAGAGTCCCTATACACATTAACTATGTTATCTTTCTCTGTTATTGTGTAAACATCTATCATTGACAAAGGCCATATAATAATTTGTTCTAGCAATGTTTTACTTCAATCTATATATGCTTCAATCTAATAGGAGGCCAAGTCCAATTAACCCGTAACAATTGGTAGTAGGAACTCTCAACAAACTTAAGATCATGATTCTAATCAAATGCTTTACCTTTGTTATGAGCATGATGAGGAGTAGAGTTAGCATTGTTAACTTTTCTATCCACCAGAACCTGCAAACAGTTACTTATGTAAGTTAAGTTGTTATTGTATTTCTATAACCAAAGACATACACAGGAAGAAAATATCAGCACATTAAACAAACATACACATATCAGAATGAAAAGTAAATGCAACCAAGCACATCCATCCACATAAACAATATTGTCACCTTCTGTTGTTCTATTTTACCATTTTTATTGTCACCTGCTGTTGTTCTATTTCACCTGCTGTTGTTCTACTTTCGTGGCCGCTGTCAACTGCTGTTCAGCAGCTCTTTTCCGCCTTCGATGTCAATTTTGTCTTAGAATCAGTCTGAATCTGCAGAAACTCAAAACATAAAATTTGTGGGGCTGTTTGTTAGCTTTTCAGATCATCATGAATAACTTAAATCCGAGCTCGGACGAGTTAGATATGCTTGAAATACCATAGTCTCGTAAAGCTGTCAAAAATCTTCTTTTTCTCCCTTTTTCGCTCCAAAGTGTTCCAAACCTATCGACATATAAAAACGCATCAATGTTGTTCTATTTTACCATTTTAGATGTTGAAATCAAAACTTAGAATATTGCAATATGAATTATGTATTTATGTGAGGGACATTTTTATCCGGTAGGCGCTTGTTGGGTAAGAGTCGTTGCTCTCACTTACCGGGTAAGACTCTCGGTCCTTGTTATCGCTCTTACTGGCTAAGATTCTGAATCATTTTCATGTTAGTTCGATAAGGTAAAGTGACCCGGTAAGCACTTATGGGTAAGCACTTACGAATGATGAATTGGGTCTCTAATTTCGGAAGGTGAAACTATGGAACAGATATAGTGTAAAACTTTGCAAATAATGAGCCCTTACTGTTAATTTTGTGGTATACTACTACTACTACTACTATATCGAGAGTAGGTTTGATTTCGTATGACATAGTGGGTTTTTGGGTTTAACCAATGCAAAGTTCATGGCATTTGCTACTTTACTAAAGAAATTAAACTATATACAAAAGCAAAAGTGAATTTTTGGACTAAACCATGGTTGGTCTTTAAAGAGATTGTTTGCTCAAGTAGTCACAATGACAAGTTTCTTTAGTTGAAGCTGCTATGTATCATGTTACATTTGACTGAAGGCAAACTTACCTCTGACTGAAGAGGCCAGGGGCAGGTATGGTAAACTATTGGTGATGGTATGGTATTTTCTTGAGTGTGGTGAATGTTGATGTAATCTTTCAGGGAGCATCAGACTCATGGAATATGCCGATGTCTTTTATTAGTGTAATCCTACTTCCTATTGTTGGTAATACTGCTGAGCATGCCAGTGCCATAATGTTTGCCATGAAAGACAAGCTTGTAAGTGTATAGGCTAAATCCATTCATAAGCGAATAGGTATGAGATTAGTTGATTGATAGTCTAATGTTTTTACTTATAGGACATCACACTTGGAGTAGCAATTGGATCATCAACTCAGATATCAATGTTTGTGGTAATACAATAAATCTATTTTTTTGTTCTTTTGGGTTTTGTTATTGTGTGTGCTATTAGACATCTCTTTGGAAGAGCTTGTGGTAACTTGTAGAAAGTTAAACTGGGGAAAGGGCAGCAACTTTGTTGGTGATCTGACCAATATTCTTGTCCAGTTCTTGCTTTACTTGTACTATGCATAGCAGTTTGTAGATAGAGTTAATGGAAGCTTCTCCATCCTGCTTAACAGATCCCATTTTGTGTGGTTGTGGGTTGGATCATGGGCCAGCAAATAGACTTAAATTTTTAGCTTTTTGAGACTGCTACTCTCTTTTATCACAGTGTTAGTCGTAGCGTTTATGCTGTAGGTATATCTATCTATATATCTATCTATCATGTTAGTGTGAGTGGTGTATTGTAGAAGTAATGGTTTGGTTGTGTGAAGGAAGGAACATCAAATTACTTCAAAGGGGTGATGCTAATTCTGTGCTATCTCATTGTTGCTGCAAGTTTTTTTTGTACATGTGGATAATAAATCAGGTGAGTATCATAAACAATGAAGTTTTTGTTGTCTTGAGAAAAGGAGATGCTGAATTGAGATTAGGAGATTTATTTAAAGGTGAAGGAGGAGAAGAGAGGAGAGAAGAGTATGTAAAAAAAAAAGAATAAATGTTTAACATTAAAAGTGGTTGTATTTGCATGCAGATGATGACTAAAAGTGAAGAGGCAAGAAGAAATGGAAGTGTATTGTTTAAATGTTGTAATTTTGTGAGGCAAGTTCATATGTTGATCCAAAGAGAGAGCATCAACATCAGTCATCAACATTGTCATGATCAGAAGGTAGTTTTGGGTAGAAAAATCATTTGATTTTGGTTGAATGAATGAATGATTGATGTTGGCATGACATGGCAATCAAATAAAGCATGTGCCTGCCTTGCCTTGTTGAAAGGAAGTTCATTCTTGTTCAAGTGCATTCGTTCAGGAAGTTCAGGAGGTGGCTTCCGATTTGAAGATCTAGTTTGAAGAACAGCAGAAGAACCGCACCACCATCCAGAGACGATCGAAACGGATTCGGTTTCTTGGTTCGTTGTAATCAATCGATGACCGTGAACGAATCGTCTTTGCTTGATCCTGATTTCTCTCTGCTGCTGTATTTTTTGGCGATTCTACTAATCCTAACCCCTGGTCCGGAGATTCTTTTATTCATCTCTCATTCAATTGCTCTAGAACTTTCGGTCTCACTCCCGATCTCTTGATTCTTTGCTCTTGGTGTAAATCGAACACATTTGTGGAGTCATTTAAATATATTGGATTTTAAATTGTCATACAATTTTTTTCATTGATAGTCTGTAATTGGAACCATAATTCTTATTTATTCAAATTGTATTAATATGTAAAAATCAAGTGTAACTTATATCATCGTTAAATCTTCTCTAATAAAACTAGTGAAACATAAAAATCGTTAAAATTCACGGCTCTCGCTGCATTGTGCAGGTACACAACTAGTATATATATATATATATATATATATATGAGTGATTTTATACACATGCATATTATTAATGCATGGTGTGTGGGTTTATGCATGTACATGAAGGATAACATGGGAATGGGGCTGTTAGCCAACCTTTCCTGTTTTGGAAAGGTATAAAAGGGAGAGTTTTACCTTCATTTCATTCCCTTGCCATTTTTAAAATCTAAAGAGTGATTTGATAAGTGTTATCCGGATACTCAAAAGAAGTTTGCAATCTCCTTCAAAAAATACTGCAAATTCTCATAAGGTGAGTGATTTCTAAACCTTTTTACATAAAATTTGTTACTTGTTTTATTTGAATGTTGATTATTATTGGAAAGAAATCATGTATTTGTTTAAGGGTTTTATCCAGACAAAGGCTGACCGGATTAAGTTTAAATCGGACAAGGGTTGGGCGATTAAGCCTTAAACCGACCAAGCGTTAAGCGGTTTAGTTTTAAACCGGTCAAGTTTTGGGCGATGTATTGTCCGGACTCTTATCCGAATATAAATTGGAATATTTCTAAGTGTTAAATCGGTTAAGCTTTGGGCAATGTATTGTCCGGATTTGTTATCCGGACAAGAGTGTTGGAATAATTTCAAGTGTTTAATCGGACAAGTCTTGGGCGATGAGTTGTCCGGATTAGTAAATTGGACAAAAGGGACAAGTGTTGTCCGGACTTTATATTCGGATAACTTATCCGGATAACTTTTTATTTGTAATTTTTCATGAGTTTTATATTTTAGATTTGTTATATAGTTTAAAATATCTATTATTGAGTTTAATTATGGATTATAAAATGGGTATTTTATATCTTTCTAAATAAAAAGATATGTTCCTACCAAGCGTGGTGACGTAAGTCTGTTTTGGTTCGGAACAAGATTTTTGGAAAATGTTTCTACCAAGCGTGGTGATGTAAGTCTGTTTTGGTGTGAAACTATATATTTTGGGAAACCTTCCTACCAAGCGTGGTGACATAAGTCTGTTTTGGTATGGAAGTGGA
>NW_020200635.1:79057-84160 GCF_001531365.2 Cynara cardunculus var. scolymus
TGGTGACTTTTGTCTGTTCTGATAAGTAGCCCTGTTTTGATGGAGGAATAAGGGTGGCATATCAAGGAGAGGTGTACTTGAAATAAGGGTGGCATTGTCATATGTGGATAATATTATAACTCTTATTATTACTAATTGGATCTAATAACTTTGAGTCATCATTTCTTTGTGACCTGATGAATTAAAGATATTATTTCTATTTAATAATAATTTAGATGTTATTGAGAAGGGAAAAATAGTTTGTCATATCAGGCAAGTATTGCCTTAAATCTTTTCTGTTAATATTTTAAAGGAATGGTCTATTAATTCAAGAAGTTTTGGTTATAATATTTGTTTCATATTGSGAACGTTGGATCTCTAATCAGAGATATTTTATAGAACTGAGGTTCTTGGGTGTACTCTATTTTGCATGATATTGTGAACTGTATCATTTATTTGTACTGCAAAATATTTCTAAGCGGAATTACATTATTTTGGTGTTCATCACCCTGCATTTGCAAAGAAGGGATTTACTCACTAGACCCATCTGGTCTAACCCTCATTTTAAGTTTTAAATTATGAAATGCAAGAATAGCGGGGTCCGGGAATATAAAAGAGAAAGGGAAGATGTGATTATTTTCCTAATCTGTTGTCTGCTTTTGAAGATACATGTTACATTGCATGTAATAGTACAAGATTTGTTTTGGAAATTTTTATATGTAGATTTTGTACATATAGTAATCCTTGTACTAGTGGGACCTTATGATGTAAACTATATTTTTCTATAAAAATGAAATATGTGTTATATGCAAATGTGGTGTTTGGGGGTGTTACAAATGGAGCACCCCAGGGGGAAGTGTTGGGTCGAATGAATCCTTTATCAGGCAAATATTTTAACTAATTAACCAGTTCTTTCAATTCTGATGGAGCTAGTCAATACGTTGCTTTAGCTACTGGTGTTGCCCTAGGTAAGTGATCAATTATGAATTCAATAACTCAGTCGGCGGTAAACCAGACAAGTCTTCTGGAAAAACTTTTGGGTATTTACTAACAATTGGAATCAATTCCTGATTCCCTTTTTCTTTCTTCGCATCAATAACATAAGCCAAACATCCCTGACAATTCCTTCGAATATTTTTCTGGGCTTTTAATGCTGATAGATGATTAGTATGATGATTATGGAGATCACCATATATAACAACTGTCCCTTTGTCTGGCAGGGTGTTTCTGATGATTTTCTTATTTCAAACAATACTGGTCTGATTTTCTGCCAATCAATCCATGCCTACCACTACAACAAACTCTTTCATTGGTATACGGAATAATCGGATTGGTAACTTACACTCCTCAATAACTATAACCCAATTATTGAATACACATGTAACCGATTCTTGACTATTAGCAGCGTCAACTAGTAATTCATCGTCAAGTGGCATAGAATTCAAACATGCAAATTGAGCAAATGAAGGTGATACAAACGAAAACTTTGCATCTGAATCAAATAACACCTTTGCACGTATAGAATTCAGAAGGAAGGTACCTGTTACTACATCAGGTGTGGCCTCTGCCTCATTCATTGTCATCTGGAAGGACCGACCTCGTGCCCCTCCTTGCCCTCCACTGGATACACTAGGTCTTTCGCGAGTACCAGATACATTACTTTCCATGGTCAACTGTGGAGTCCTTAACAACAGACAGTTAGGTCGAATATGATCTCGGGAATTGCAATTAAAACATCTTCTATATGCTGGGCAACTTCTTGACAAATGACCTGTCTTGCCACATTTGTAACATTTTCTTGGATCTGCCTTACAGTCTCCTTGATGAACCTGTCGACACCGAGCACAAACTTTTTCACTGACCTTCTGATCAGTTCAATTATCATATTTCATTGATTTTGACCCTTGAAAGTCAGACGAAGGTCCTTCTCATTTCCTCTTCTCAACCACCTTTCCCTCTATCTGTTCTTGTTCCGTTCAGTAACTTCCGCCGCATCCACAATTAGTGAAAAGGTAGTTGGGTTCATAGCGATCGTAAATTCACGAATCGACGGTTTTAAACCCCAAATATATCTCTCCACCTTTCTGGATTATGACAAAATGTAATGTTCATCAAATAGGGAATACTCAATGAATTTCTGAGTATACTCCCGAACAGTTCCATAGCCTTGTTCTAACTTCAGAAAATCTTCCTCGATTTGTCTTATAGCCGTTTTGAGATAGAAGTAATCTTCTAATCGGTTCACAAATTATGTCCATGATAAGGTTTGTAAGACATCTGTCTTGGCTAAAGATTCAACTTCCCAAAAAAACAAAGCATTGGACTTCAATACAGATACAGCAAATCAAACTTTATCTTCTTCTGGACACCTAATAGTGTTAAACACATATTCGATCTCCTTGATCCAACACATAGCCTTAACTTGATCTCTTTCTCAAGAGAAAGTTGGCGGTTTACAAATCAAAAACATCTTAATATCTCCTTCCTTGTTGTGAGCAACTGGAACAGATGGATGCACTTCCACTCTTTCCGTTTCAACCCTGGCAGATATTCCCATGATGGATGTCAAGGTTTCCCTTGGCTTTCCCATCTCTTATGCTAATATGTCTCTTGTTATATACTATAGATGAGGTACTTGTTCCTCATGAACATTCCAAGAGTGAGATTCCTCCCGCTCGGAATGAGCCTCAGCCTCACTCCTTCCCTATACCTGACTTCTTCCTCTGTCCCTACCCCTGGTTCTCCCTCGACCTCTATTTCCAGAAGTACTTGTTGGATGATTTATAGGGGATTCTTGTCTTCCGTCAAATTCAGGTCGAGCAATTCTCTCAGATCTCCGTCTTCGGCTAGACATCTGCAGATTTCAATGTTAATAATCACGTATTCACATTCCCAAATATAATGAAGTACCTAAGTCTAGATATGTGCCTGTAAATTCATAATTACACTAGCAAGATGTAATTAAAATTTACCTTACACACTATTCTTTTAACTCATCATATTTATTCCCAATGGTGCTAACTATGTGCGTGATCCCTAACATGCAATGAAATAGTTTAAGTCTAGGTATCATGCTTTAAATAACTTAATCCCTTAAAATCAGGCTCTATACAACTTCTATCACACCCCACAACACACATTGCACGTAACATATACTTCATTTACAAGAAATACATCTTTATACACCATTCAGGTCCCAAAGTACAAGAATCTACCATACCAAATACATGGTTCAAAAATTCAAAATAAATTTCTTGTACTAATCAACGTTCATCTATCAAAAACTAGATATAACAAAGACTGATCCTCACAAAATTATGCATACAGGAAAATATCACAATTTCCCCTTTACCTTACAATCCGCAGTTCATGCAATACATATTTAAACCACAAAATGAGGGTTAGACCAGAAGGTCTAGTTAGATCCCTTTTTTATGTCATTGCAGGGTGAAGATCACCAAAACTTTATTTAAAATTAACTTTTCATATATATATATATATATATATATATATGAGCATGTAATCCATAATACCCATACCTTATATATTTCCAAAGCCAATAACTCGGCTTTATATCATACTCAAACTAAAAAAGTTAGAATCTGCCAGATTTCGCATAAAATCACTTTAAACCTTTATAATCAATAACTAGGTTTATTCATATCTTCAGGCCAAAAGCCATATATCATTTTCCTCAACAACATCCATACGACGATTTCCAACAAGAACAGTAATCCAAAATCTTTAAATCACAAAGATATAAAAACTCAAAATCACAGTAATCTTTAAAGGATATAATAGCAAGAGCTATTTCACATAACACACACATACAAATGTCACTCTTATATACAAAGGTACACCTCTCGTTGATATACCACCCTTATTTCCTCATCAATGATTTTTATAGAATATTTCCAATTAGAACATACCGAAGTCATAAACGTTCTAGTGAAATATCCTCCATGATTTATCAGAAGACAGTTCAAAATCATCCTTAACAATTCTCATTCTTTATCATATTAAAAGAATGTCATAACATTGATTCATTTGATCAAAATACCTTCAATCAAAATACAAATCCAGTCAACTTTAAAATTTTATCAGTATATTGATTTTGCCGGACTTCATCCCTGGTCAAGCCTTGGCCGGACTACATCTCCGGACAACATAAAAAAGTTCGACCCTTGGCCGAATTACAGATCTGGATAACATATAAAGATGAACCTCGTCAAGCTTTATCTGGTTTACATCTAAGCCAGACAATATATCAATCGGTTTATATCAAAATCGGTCATCCTTTGATCGTATTCCTACTTCTCCGTTCGAGGCATTTATCCGATTTACAAAGTTGAGAACTCACCAATATACTAATCTAGACAATACTATGGCCGGTTTCCCCCTAGTCCGGACAATACATGTCCGATTTATAACATAATCCGGACAATATCATCCGATTTAAAGCCAAGTCCGGTTAATAATTCTTAACATGTTTTAATATTCAAATCAAGAGAAATTTACTTCTCAAAAATGAAGTAAGACCAAAACAGTTACTCACCTTTAAAATTTATTTGAAATCAACTTTAAGACTTCATCCGTAAGAGCAATCCGGATAATACTTCTCTCAATTTACTCTTCAAGTATGAAAGTGGCAAGAAACTTCATTTGAAAGACTTACTTCCTATTTATACCTTTCTAAAATAGGTATGGCGGCTAAACAACCGCATGCATATTCATTCATGCCCACATCAACCTAATCCATATAATAACCCATATATGCAAATAGTCATGCATATATCAACATATTTTACGCATGCACATATTCATACATAACATATTATGCATACATATTATTTTTTATGCATACCTTCCATAATTTACTACACATGCATGCATATATATATATATATATATATATATCTATATAGGGCTGGTTCAAATACTAACCCAATATTTTGTGCAAACTATGCTAACCCATCTTAATCGTTCATTTTCTCATCTAACGGTTATTATTAAATGAGATTAAATAAACAATAATTTAATTAATATATTAATTAATATGTGTATGAACAATTGTTCAAAGGATAAATTGGTAAAAAATTTGTATTAATTAATATGTGTATGAAC
>NW_020200635.1:84290-111482 GCF_001531365.2 Cynara cardunculus var. scolymus
TGTGAACCTAATGAACACTATAATCGATATATGTTGGTCATATGATCATGTTCTTCAACCTTCATGCATGCACGTAGTGATACACATGCACGACGATGAGACATGCACATTAACAAAAACAGGTGTTGTGCAGATAAAACCGATACTTGTACTTTATATCTGTTCGTGCATGATGTTCGTTGTAGGTGGTTTCATAGGTGAATTAGTTGTCAATAAGATGAACATATTTGAATMTTCATGTCAWTATTAGATGAAGATCAATTTGAGATATTGTAGGATTTGTAACTCCCAATTAAAATATTTGGGAGTTACATAAGAATGACTAATAACCTAAATACCCTTATCATTAATATGTAAGTTACATTTTAACCAAACGCAAAGATGCAACATTATTGGTTGATGTGGGTTAGCAAAGTTTGCACAAAATATTGGGTTAGTATTTGAACCACCCTCTATATATATATATATATGCATACATATTATTTTTTATGCATACCTTCCATAATTTACTACATAAATGATTTCTTATTTTCAACAAATTTATGAGAAACAACAAAATCAACTTTATTTACCCACACTTGTTTTACTTTTGAAAAATTATTGTGTGATTCAATAACATAACCATTGTAAAAGTGATTTGAAATACGAGATTTGTTCTTAGAAATAGTTGATTTAGGACTACTTGAATAATTGTTGGATTTGACACTGGAACAGTCATAAAAGTAGGTTTTACACTTAGATTGAGATCAAGTTGAGCTTTCAGCACTTGATTTAGAAAATTCTTTTATTTTCTTAAGTAACTAGTCTCTTTATTAAGCAACTAAATCATATTTTTTTAAGTTCAGTTCTCATATTCATTTCAGCTACAAGTTCTGTCTCTAAATTACACAATTTGATTGAAGTTTTCGAGAACTTACCTTCCAACTCTCTTCTCATTTTCTCAAAACCTTTTCTTTCTTCTTCAAACTGTTTTCTTTATTCTTCTGAACTTTCCTTATCGTTCTCTGATGCAATTCCAAGCCATTTCTTTTTCTCAGTTAGCTCTTTAACAATTTTTGCATTCCTTTTGGTATTTTTTTTTCTTTAAAGCAAAAACTTTTCTTTCATCATTTAAAGTTTTCTGCTTTTCAGCAATGCTATCAATCATTTCCAAATGTTCTTTTGATGTTCTTCAAAAATTCTTTCTTCTCAATATCAAACTTGGCTATTTCCAAGATGATAATTTGTTCAAAATCTAAAATTTCCTTTGAAAGCATTGTGGCATTCAACTCTAAAGCAATTACTTTTCTTTCAAATAATTTTCTTTTAGCATCAAACTTTTTCTCAGCCTCTTTCAGCTTATCTTTCTCCTTTTCCAGTAAATTCTTTTTAGCATGCAATTAATTCTCAGCTTTTGAAATTTCTTTGTTAGCTTTTCATTCTTTTGAATTTGCTTTTCATTTCGTTCTTGCATATCAGAAGAAAAACCTTGATGAATGAATTCATCTATTTCTTTATTTAAAAGCTTATTTTCTTCAACAATCATGTCATACTCTTTTGATATACTTTTAGCCTAATATAAATTTGCATGACTCTCATAAAACACTTTTACATACTTTTCTTTTTCTATTCTCATACTTTTATCTGACTCAAAAAATTTCTCTTTTAAAAACTTATTTTCTTTCTCAAAAATTGATGCCATTTGAAAAATTCACAAATGATTGATTAAACACCAAGGATTTCTGCAGTTCAAGATTTTAATTAATATCCAACAAAATTTCAAAATTTACGCACAAAATTCTTCAGAATTCAAAGAAAATCACAAAATTCAAACTTAAACGGATTGAGAATCCGGACAAGTTCTATCCGGAGTAATACTCCGGACAACAAAGAGTAGAAAAAAGACACAATAAGAAACCAGATAAAGCGTTTCTGGATAGTGTCTCCGGATACTTGAAGAAAATAAGGTCAGCACAAACAAATTCGGACGAAGAGTCCTCCGAATATCAATCAAATACGGACAAGGTGTTCACCGGATTCAAACTTTGAGCAAAAACAGGATTTATAATCTGGACAAAACTATGTTCGGACTTTAACAAGTATGGACAGCAAGTTGACACTAAGCACTTAGTCAAAATTCTAAACAAATCCGGACAAAGAGATAATCAGATATCAAGTAATCCGGTCAAAGTGACAACCAGATTCACAAACTATACGATCAACAACCAATAATTCACTAATTGAACAGAATCCAGACAAAACAGTATTCAGTTTAGAACCAATCCGATTACTACAATAATCAGATTCTTCAACCAAAAACACAAAATTTTCTTGAATATTCAACAAATATGGATCAAAACACAAACATTTATGAGTTTTGAACACAGACAGAAACTTTTTCAAAAATCCAAAAAATTCTTCAAAACTATCAAAAAAAGTGATCAGATCCAAAAAATATATGAACAACAATTAATCAGATCATCAAATCGCACACTATGTTGCAAGTTTTAATAATCAAATTGCAAAGATGAATGAGATTTGAGATGAATTAGATGAAACAGTCGATAAAAGTTCAAGAACATCATGAATATCAAGAACAGTCGATGAATTTTGCTAAAAAAATCCAGAAATTGTGTAGAAATTCCTTGAAATTTGTGCAAATCTTTAATCAAATCTCTGCAGATCTGCTCTGATAACAATTGAAAGTCCCAAAATATTCAATCAATCTTTAAGATGCTTCATGAACATTGAAGTGGCAAATCAAGAATATGAATCTTGAGAGAAAAAGTCAAATAGTCAAACTCTGGTATATTATCTTAAAAGCTCACTAATTAAAAAAATTAAACTCAATTAAGCATCCTCAGAAAATTAACAAAGACTAAACCTATTTATAGGTCTAAACAAAACCCAATTACAAAATACTAAAGGAGAAATTCAAGATTGAATACAACAATTAAACTCAAAAACTCAAACCCAACATACTCCACATGCATGCATATGACACACACACACACACATACACACACACACACACACACATATATATATATATAAACCCATGTACGCAAAAATATTCATGTACATACATAAATCATATCTTAGGCATAGATTTAAATCATATGTATATGCACCCACATAGTAAATCATACATATCTTCCCTTGCATAAAAATGCACATACTCACATATTAACTCATGTAAGCATGTATCCAGATAAACAATTAATCACATAATAAATACCTCGAGTGATAACCAAAACCCGGTTATTACATTACACACCCCTCAAAATAATCCCGTCTCGGTATTCCTTTAATCAAAAAGCCACGGGTACTCAGTTCTCATTTCTGATTCCAAGTCCCAGTTTGCCTCAGAACCTTTGTGATACTTCCACTAAACTTTTACCAGACTGATTTCATTATTCCGCAGAACCTTGGCTTTGCGATCAATTATTGCTTCTGGTGTTTCCAGAAAGTTCAGTTTACTATTTAGCTGGATTTCTAGTAGTGGCACCGCCAACTTCAGATCTGCCAAACACTTCCGCACATTAGACACATGGAAGGTGTTATGAATCAAACTAAGCTCCCCTGGTAGCTCTACCTGATACGCTACCATTCTGACTCGCTTGTAGATTTTGAATAGACCGATATATCTTGGACTGAGCTTACCTATTTTACCGAATCTGATTACCCCTTTCCATGACGAGACTTTAAACATTACATGATCTCCCACAAAGAATTGAATTGGCTTACGGCGTCTATCAGCATAACTCCTCTGACGGTCTTGAGCCATTTTAATATTTTCTCTGGTTTGCTCGATCTTTTCAGAAGTAACTTGAACAATTTCTAGCCCTGTTAACTGTCTTTCACCCACTTCATTCCTACACAATGGCGTTTTGCACTTACGGTCATACAAAAATTCATATGGTGCCTCCTGAATGCTGAAATGATAACTGTTGTTGTAGGAAAATTCAATTAATAGTAGATGATCTTCCCACAATTCCCCAAAATTTATGACACATGCCCTCAACATATCTTCAAGAGTTTGAATTGTTCTTTCACTTTGCACGTCAGTCTGTGGATGATACGTCGTACTCAACCGAATCTGAGAGCCCAAAGCTTTTTGAAAACTCTCCCAGAATTTGGAAGTAAACCGACTATCCGTGTCTGAGATGATAGACAATGGAACACCATGTCTAGTCATAATCTCCTTAATATAAATCTTCGCTAATCTTTATAACGAATAATTCTATTTTACAGATTTCAACAAATGATCCACAATCACTCATATGGCATCATATCCCTTTGGAGTTCGAGGCAATTTCATAATGAAATCCATCGTGATATGATCCCATTTCCATACAAGAATCTCTAAAGAGTGAAGACTTTCATATGGTCTTTGATGTTCAGCTTTCACTTGCAAACACGTTAAACATCGCTCCACATACCTTTCTATGTCTTTCATCAATCCAGGCCACCAATAAAATGGTTTTAAGTCTATAAACATTTTATTGGTGCCAGGATGAATAGAATACCGGGATTTATGACTTTCGTTCAAAATAATTTCTTGGATATGTCCATAGCACGGTACCAATATTCTACCTTGAAAACATAGAAGATCTTTATCATTATTTTCCAAAGTAGAAATTAATTTATCCATTTGTTCACTTCTAAAGTTATCTTCTTTCACAGCGTCCCCCTGACATTTTTGCAATCTCACATTGAAGATTTGGCAACAGATTCATTCTCATAGCCACAACCCTGATTGTACCACTTTTCTCTTTTCTGCTCAAAGCATCCGCTACCACATTAGCTTTCCCGAGATGGTAAAGGATTTGACAGTCATAATTAATCACCAGTTCAATCCATCGTTATTAACGCATGTTTAGCTCCTTTTGATTAAATAAATATTGGAGACTTTTATGATCTATGAAGATCTGACACTTAGTCCCTAACAAGTAGTGCCTCCAAATCTTGAGAGCAAAAACTACGGCTGCAACTCCATGTCGTGTGTTGGATACTGTTTCTCATGATCTTTTAGTTGTCTGAATGCATAAGCAATTACTTTCCCTCTCTGCATCAGAACACAACCTAAACCCAACTTTGAAGCATCACCGTAGACCATTAAATCTTCTGAACCTTCCGGCAAAGGCAGAACTGGAGCGCTGCACAGACGATCGTTCAATAGCTGAAAATCTTTCTGTTGATATTCTTTCTGTGTCAACTTCGTCAATGGCACTGCAATCTTTGAGAAATACTGAATGAATTTCTGCTAGTACCCTGCTAAACCTAGGAAACTATAGATTTCGAAGTAGTTCTCGGTGTATCCCATTTCTCTACTATTCAATCTTAGCAGGATCAACCTTTACTCTGGCTTCAGATATAACGTGACCCATAAATTGGACTTCTCTTAACCATAACTAACATTTGGATAATTTAGCATACAACTTTTCTTTCTTCAAGAGTTCAAGGATAAAATGAAGATGCTCAACATGCTCTTCTTTAGACTTGGAGCATATAAGAATATCATCAATAAACATGTTGATCCCAGATCTCTCATTAACACTAATAAATAGATTATGAATAACCTAAATAAGTAGTGTGGATGAATAAAATGAAGAATACTCAAGAACAAATAATGTATATATTCAAAGCATATACTTGAGCATTAAAGATACGTAAAAACTCACTTCAAAAGTCTTATTTACAATAGGCCTAGCTACCTATTTATACTAGCAATAAGACAATAACTATCTAGCCAATCTTCTAGGAAAGATAATGTTTATCTTAGTATGGATAAACTATAAATCAAGATAAACTTAAAATCCAACTGTCGATTTGTTATCTCCAGCTGTCTTCCATGGGATGTTAATTCAATCTTATCTTCATATCTACATCGCATGCCTCTGGTTGAACTACTGAAGAAAACTCTAAGTGTTGTTGACCAGAGGGATGATGAAGATGCTCTTTCTATCGCATCTCTGGTCGATGAATCGACCCTCTGGTTGTTCTCCAGACGTAGTCAATTCTGCCTTAACGTCTTCATCGGTCTTCTAGTTCTTCATCACTTATTGTTCTTCATTACTTTTACATTTATGAATTATGGGGTCTAACATTCTCCCCCTAAGTAATGAAAGAACAAACATAAACTAATCTATGAACAATATTGAAGTACAGAGACTAATCTAAAGAAAAGCATCAATTTCCAAATTTTCATTGGATGATGAATTCTTACAATACTGGAAGCAAAGACATTACAATTTAAAGCAAAAAAATTTAAAACTCTCTTCATGATCTACCTTGAGATATTTTATAGAAGCGCGGTAGCAGTCTTCGATAACTGATGACTATAGATATTTCATGAATAAGTTCTTTCCCGTCTTCCCTTGGCACATGAGTTCTACCCAGTCTATCTCTGATAACTCCCTTAAACCATTCAAGTGTTGAGGTTGAAGACTTGAATGCTTCTGTTAGTCTGAAAAATTTCATTACCCTGAACTCATTCTTAAAGACAAGTCCAAGCTCGGGTTGAGTTAAGACAGAAGCAGATCTCTTCTCCTGCAGGCCTGGGAAGTCTTCATTAGGTGGAGTGCAGGAGAGTCTCTCGATGCCCAAATGAAGAGCAATTTGAAAATCACTCTTGGCTTGATGCTTCACCATGGTCTCCATTGTCCTTACAATTACTCTGTTTGCCATCCCAAATCTTATGCCTTGATCCTGTCGCTGAGTTGTGAATGCATAAAGCTTAATCAAGTCATAAGGATTGAGATTGATCAAGTCATTGTCATTGAAGACGCTGACATGACCATGGGCCCTCTCCACTGTGTACTCAATATATTTTATAGCTCTATTAGCGAAGGTCCTCATCGTTATGTCCATTACCAACCTTATTCCATCATTTGAAAAGACAACCTATGGTGGTTGGGTAGTCTGTCTAACAAACATATGGTGTAGGAGGTCCATGGATTCTGGTGATAGAATTGGAGGATTGAGATTCAAACCTTCATCATGATCATGGTATAGGTACTGATGGATATTCTCCATCATTACTGGTTCCCTTGGTGGCATCTCCGAACGTCTCCTTAGCGACTCGATATTCGCAATGATTTCATCGACTAAGCTCTGCGGAGGGTGCCTCGATGAAAAGGGAATGTCCGCATGCACCTTTGTTGGTTCGGTTGAGGGTTGAGTTTGGGTTATGGGTTGTGTATCGGTTGAGGGGTGTGTTTGGGCTGTGGGTTGTGTATCGATTGGTTATGGGATGGTTTCTTGGGTTGCCTCATGTTGAGGTGGTTCAGGTACATCGGGTTGTGTTTGGGCTTGAGGTTGTTGAATTGAAGAAGGTTGGATGTTTATTTGTTCAGGTTCATTGGGTAGGGTGATGAAAGGCTCTGTGGTGCAAGGGGTTGGTGATGGGGTTAATGGTAGGCTTGGTGTTGGTTTCAATTGGTGGGGTTGATGGATTTTCGTCGGATGATGAACTTAACATGATGGGTTCAGGTATACTGGCAATGGGAACATGTACATTATGTACATCTTCAGAGGGCTGAGCCTCTGGTTCCCTTGCTCGGGTTCCTTGGTTTGGTGATGATGGTGAGTTTTGTATTTGGTGATCGAATGATGAAGGTGCAGCGGATGGTGCTTCCTTAGCTGTAGCAGTCGGGTTCTCCCCCTCATGAGGATCAAGACCATGATCATCTTGGTCTGGATCCTCATGCCTTGGCGTCTTATGCGGGCGACTGGCCGAGCATGAAGCTCTGCTTCTCTTCTTCTTGAGGCGGAGGAAGGTCAGATTGGCTCTCATAGCCTTTCTTCTTCGATCGACCTCCATAGATTCTAGGAGCGAGGCAGTGCGTGCTTGTTGGTCAGCAAGGCTCTGGGAGAGAGCCTTGGTAGGTTGAGGCGCTCGATGAATGAATTTAGCACTTATCTCGTTAAAAGAAGAGATAAGTGCCTTGGATAGAGCCCTATGGTCGACTCTGGTGGCATACTTGGAGGTGGTGGATGATGAGGCTGGGGGAGGTATGGAGGTAGAGGTGGATGCGATGGGTGGGATGGGAAGGTTGGTGATCATGGCTTTAAGCTCTGAGGGATTTGGGAAAGGATGGTGGCTGGTAGAGTGTTGAGGGTTTGTAGGATGGTGTTTATGTGGGTATTAATGGAGGCTAGGGTCTCATCGGTCGCAGTTTCCTGGGCCGTGAGGGTGGCGATAGAGTTCATCAAAAATTGGTTTCCTTGGGTGGCAAAGGTAGAGGAGGTGTTATGGTGTTGGGTGACAGTTTGTTGCAGCATTTGGAGACGGGTTGTATTGTCTCGGGTTTAGTTTCGAGGGTTGCAAGGGACTGTCGAAGGGGGGTAAGATCGATGGATGGACAGTTTTCAACAATCTCTTGTATGATGAGTTTTAGGTCTTCCAAGGACCGTTGAACTGAGTCAACAAAGGCTTGGAATTCAGCCTTTGTCACAAGTTTGGCCACGGGGGTAACCCCTACAGCAACGGATGCAGCAGGTTGAGCCTCAGCTCCAGAGACGCCCTCAATACCTTGTAAAAATGTGGGCATTGAAGGACTTCCATCATGTCCTTGATAGCCCTCTAGTGAGGAGCTATCTCGTGATGTTGTGACATCATCCTCTTCTTTTTAGGGTTCAGAGGCCGGGTAAGAGAAGTAAATGTGTTTCCCCTTCGCTAGATCAAGTATCGAAGGGGGTTGATGTGCGTGAATGGGAGATCGCTCTGAACGATCTTGAGAAGAAACAATGGCAGAAGCAACATATGCTTTCTGTGTGTGTGCGTGGTGGTGTCGAGCCATGACGCGATGTGGCTCTTATGTCTGCATTGCCTCTCTGTTGGGAGAGGGGCGATGGAAGTCATGGTTCCTTAACTAAATCATCTCCAGAGGCCCGAAGAATGGCCTCTGGATGGCTGGTTTGGGTTTGGTTTGGACTGGGCCGTCCTTGTTCAATACCCCTTTGGCCTTGATCGCCAGGGGTAGAGGTGGTGGTTGCCCTTTGGGAAGAGGGAAGGGGAATTGTATGTGTAGGGTCAGGGGATGCACGAGGAGTGTCATCATCATCATCATTTTCATCATCCGATGAAGATGGCTCATGTGCTCCCTCGCATGGCTGAGGGGACGGCTCTATGCGCTCTGGGGTAGATGCTCTTGGTGCATTGGACAGCAGAGAGCATTTGTAAGTTCTTCGAATCTCAGATGTCTCTGGGATTACACTGAGCATGGCTCTGGAAATCGGCCTGTCGTTGGTGTAGCCATCCTTTGTGAGGGTAGGTCAATGGCCATGCATCTTGAAGAGTGGAGTGAATGGTTTCTCGGCCGGTAGATTATGTCTGCTTATCGCGTCCCCTATGAAGAGAGGTAGAAAATGAGGAAATAAAACTGAGGTCAAGGGCTTGCCGGTAGCCTTGAGCTTGCACTTTTTGACTACCACTGTGTGGATCTCATTGTATATGAGGAAACCGTAGTCAAGTGGGATGTTGAAGAAGAGGCCATACATAATCGTCACTATTTTGATGTTGCCTTGATCCATCGACCCTAGCTTGCATGTGAGGGCCCTGTTCATTATGGAAAAGAACATATTCCACATTGGAGGCAAAAACTGCCTCTTGAAATCGGAGGCGTTGCGTAGGTCACGATTGTAACCTAGCATTTTTATGAATTGGAGGATGTCTGAGGTCGTGGGTTGGTCGGCATATTGGTCAATACCGAGCTCTCAGCAGGTGGGAATGCACAGAACCTTAGAGACTTTTGCCCGAGAGATCTTGACCGAGCAGATCATGTCATTTGGGGCGTTGATGTCCCCCATTATTCCATAGTTTTCAGGGATGTACTCACATGTTTGCCAATATTGTTGGACGTACTTTAGAGGTACTCACAAACCTATCATCGAACTGGGTGGTTCGAAGCTCGATGGCAAGATTGTTGGGCTTCATTGGTAAAAACACTATTGCTCGGCTATCGCACCGGTGGATTGAACATGGCTATCGTTATCGTTGGACTCGTGTGATGCGGAGGAAGCCATTCCGGATGAAGTTGCAGGTAGGTTTGTGCGTCAAAGTTTAGTTGCATGTTTTAGGAAGCATAAGGGAAGGATGGAGGAAGAAGAAGAGTATTTATAGGTGGGGGGAGGGGAACATGAAACGGTTTTCGGATTATTATATTTAAATAATCATGAAAAGTGAAAGCGTTTGGCAAACGGTGATTTGATTGGGGATTGTGAGCCGTCTTGATTGTACATGCCATTAATGTTGGGGGACACGTGTCAAGGCGGGGATAGGGAAAGGTAATTTGAAAGGTTCATGGGGAACAGGCTGTATATGGTGTCAGGCGCGTGGGAGGGTAACGTATGGTATATCTCAAATAATATCATATTTGAGAGTATAGCCAAAAAAAAAAATTAAATTCCATCTAATTGTAAGATGAATACGAATTACGAAGTTTTGGTCTTCTAAAAACCCATGTTTTATAGTTTTTAGTCACAAAAGGTGCAATTTTGTATAATCTTTAAAAAGTTTTCAATTAAGATGGGTTTTTGGATGAAAATTATTTTGTCATGGAACCAGAGGAGCTCTGGTTGGTCATGACTCAGTGGGTGAGGAACCAGAGGTGCTCTGGTTGAACATATATGAATGAATTCATCGATGAAAATGTTGGATTGTATGATAAATAAGCCTTGGATGACAAACCAGAGGCTCTAGATAAGCATGTACAATCCATTATGTAGAACCAGAGGGGCTCTGGTTAAATACACATGGTGTATTCATTATTTAGTTAGCATTTAAGTGTCCAGAGGCTCTGGATAGGAGAACCAGAGGCTCTGGGATGAAAAATGCATAATTATGCAATGAAAAGCCCCCCTGAAATGATGCATGGGAATGAGATTTGAGTTGAAAACTCCCCCTAGAACCAATAAGGAGGTTCAATTTGTTGACCAGAGGCTCTGGTTGTGAAAGATGATGAAAAATGATATGAAATTTGTCTAAGTATGTAAATGGATATGAATATGAATGAGTCTTTAAGATCAAAGGGCTCTGGTTCCAAAGACAATGAATCCAAAGGCTTTGGTCTTTAGAATCAGAGGCTCTGGTTGCAGAGGTGATGAAAAGAAGTATGAGAATATGGTTAAGTGCATGTTAGAGAGTATAATGGATGGGCCTTTGAGACCAGAGGGCTCTGGTTCCAAAGGCTTTGAATCTAGATGCTCTGGTCTTTAAAACTAGAGGCTCTGATTGAGAAAAAAAATGGTACTTAGTGAAAAAGTACACAAAGTATGAATATCCAGGCGGAGAACCATGGAGTCCAAATGGGCTCTGGTCTTAAAGGATGAGAATCTAGGGGCTCTGGTCTATAGAACCAGAGGCTCTGGTCTTAAAGAATGTAAATCCAGAGGCTCTGGTGTATAGAACCAGAGGCACTGGTTGTAAAGGTAATACTTGTTGAATAAAAGCTAAGTATTTGCTTTGGATCAGAGGTCTTTGGTTCCAAAGGCGATGAAAAACTTTGAGACATATTAAAAGGTTTCGTCATGGCCAGAGGCTCTGGTCTTTAGAACCAGAGATGCTAGTTTGGAGTACTTATTGATTATGGATTATTGCTATGTATCACTTGTAGGCATAACCATGAGATATTGAGAATCTCTGATTTGAAGGCTTTTATTGCCTTTAAGTGGTGAGATTCAGCATACCCATCTTGCGGACTAGGAATAAATTTTTTTTTCTCATCAAGAGCTTTTGTGAAAATGTCAGCAAGTTGAATCTGAGTGGGAACAAAGTACATTTTTATATTACCTTTTTCAACATTGTCTTTCAGAAATGGTACCTTACATCGATGTGCTTGGTCTTGGAATGTTGCACAGGGTTTTCAGAGATTGATATAGCACTCTTGGAGTCACAAAGGATAGGAATTTTGTCATATTGAAATCCATAGTCCTTAAGATGAGTCTTCATCCAGAGAACTTGTGAACAACAACTAGCAGCAGCAACATATTTTGCTTCTGCTGTAGAGGTTGAGACACAGTTTTGTTTTCTGGATGTCCAACTTACCAGCTTGTCCCCCAAGAGTTGACAGCTTCCAGACGTACTCTTTCTATCAAGCTTGCAACCTGCATGATCTGCAACTGTATAGGCTATTAGATCAAAGCCAGACTTCTTTGGATACCAGAGACCCAATGAAGGAGTTCCCTTGAGGTATCTAAAGATCCTCTTGACTNTTTAGGATTTGATTGATATCTTGCACAAAGACATGTAGCAAACATAATGTCTAGTCTACTAGCAGTTAGATACAGGAGTGATCCAATCATGCCTCTGTAGGTTGTTACATCCATAGGTTTGCCTGATGGATCAGCAAATAACTTAGCTCCTGTAGCCATAGGTGTTCTCATCGATGATGAATTTGAGAGAGGGTATTTCTTTAGAAGGTCAGTCACATACTTGGACTGATTGATGAAAGTTCTTTCTGAAGTTTGTTTTATTTGAAGACCAAGGAAGAAACTGAGTTCTCCCATCATACTCATCTCAAATTTGCTTTTCATCAACTCTGAGAATTTTTCACAGTGTTTTGCATTTGTAGAACCAAATATGATGTCGTCCACATATATTTGAACAAGTAATATGTCACCTTTGTGCTTTTTGAGAAAGGGGGTTGTATCAATTGTACCTTTTTCGAATCCATTATTGATGAGAATGGTGGAGAGTGTTTCATACCAGGCCCTGGGTGCTTGCTTCAGCCCATAGAGAGCTTTGTCCCGAAAGTAGACATAATCTGGATGTTTTGGATCTTCAAACCCAGGGGGCTGTTACACGTATACTTCATCTTGAAGTGTGCCATTTAGGATGGCGGACTTGACATCCATCTAATAATCCTTGAAGCCTTTGTGAGCTGCATAGGCTAGGAATATTCGGATGGCCCCAAGTCTTGCGACGGGAGCAAATGTCTCATCATAGTCAATCCCTTCTTCCTGGCAGTAGCCCTTGGGAACAAGCCTGGCTTTGTTCCTTATGACTAAACCATCTTCGTCCTTCTTGTTTTGGAAGACCCATTTGGTTCCTATGGCCGTATTCCCTTAGGGTAAAGGCATAAGGGACCATACTTTGTTTCTTTCAAACTGGAGTAATTCTTCTTGCATCGCGTCTACCCAGTTTGGGTCTTGTAGAGCTTCATAAATTTTCTTTGGTTCTATCATGCTCAGAAAGTTGGCAAAGAGGCATTCATTGGCAGTGGCAGATCTCGTGTTGACACCAGATTTTGGATTACCAATGATTTGGTGGTGTGGGTGATCTTTTGTCCGTTTGGTGCTTGATTGTGGTTCTGGAGCAATAGGATGCAGTTCTTCATTGACTGAGGGACTGCTTGCTCCCCCTCGAAGACGTCATCTCCATAATGGTGCTCTGGTTCTGGTTCATGGTCTGAAGACACAGAAGAAGTAAAAGGTGAAGTAACATGAGTTTCATTGGGAGTTGTACCTTCAGCATTGGAGTTTACATGTTCTTCATCGGCTCTGGAAGAAAGTTTAGAAAGTGGTGCCTGTCCAAAGATGACTTCTTCTTCGAATATATCTTCAAATAAATGAGCTAATTCTGATTCATTGGGTTTGCCAAGTGATGAATCAGAGGCTCTCTATTGTAGTCCGAGTCCTGAACTATTCTATTCAGAAGTCATTGGTGTGGAATTATCAAAGGACAATTCTTGTCGTTTTGATGTAGACTCTGTAGGCCTTGGTAGTTTGAGAATAGCCCAGAAAGATCCCTTCGTCAGCTTTCTTGTCGAACTTGCCAAGATATTCCCTATTGTTGAGTACAATGCATTTGCACCCGAAGACATGAAAATATTTGACATTTGGTCTCCTTTGGTTTATGAGCTCATAGGTGTATTCTGGTGCCTCTTGTTGATGATAGATCGGTTCTGGGTGAAGTAGGCAGTGGAAATAGCTTCAGCCCAGAATGTGATGGGTAACTCTAATGAAGCAAGCATGGTCCTTGCTGCTTCCACGAGGGTTCTGTTCCTTCGTTCCACCACTCCATTCTGTTGTGGAGTTCTAGCTGCTGAGAAGTTTTGTGTAATGCCTTCACCGATGAGGTATTCATCGATTTTAGAATTTTTGAATTCAGTTCCATTGTCGCTTCTAACCTTTTTTAGTTTTCATTGTAGAAGGACTTGGAGCCTTTTCATCACTCCAATGAGTAGGTCAGGAACATCTGATTTCTTCTTTACATATTCAACCCAGGTGTATCTGTAGTATTCATCAACCAATACTAACATGTACTTCTTTCCAGAGAGACTTTGAGTTGATATTGGCCCACAAAGATCTATATGTACCATGTCCAAGGGCTTGGTGAACGAGGTTTCTGACTTGGTTTTATGTGAGGCCCGTCTTAGTTTTCCCATCTCACAGGTTGGGCATAGATGATCTTTTACAAATTTAAGATCCGGAATTCCCTTGACCAACTTCTGTGTGGCTAGTTTTTGTAGTGCATCAAAGTTGAGATGCGAGAACTTTTGATGCCATAGCCAATTTTCATCGCTCTTATGAGACACAAGACAGAGGGTGACTTGTCCCGTAGAGGATTCAAAATCTAGAAGATAGAGATTTCCTTCTCTCTTTGCCTTGATGATTGTTTGACCGGGCTTTGTTTTCTATGATGCAAAAACGCTTGCGAAATCTGACTTCAAGACCCTATTCACATAACTGACTTATGCTTAGTAATTTGTGCTTTAAACCTTCAACATAAGCCACTTTGTTGATGGAGATGTTTCCTTTGATGAGGGTGCCATATCCCTTGATTGTACCCCGGCTGTTGTCTCCAAAAGTCACAGAGCCTCCAAATTTTTCGTTGAAGAAGGACAACTGACTTTTATCACCAGTCATGTGCCTGGAGCAACCTGAATCCAGGTACCATGGTTGCACATGCTTGGTCTTGCAAGACAAATTAAGGGGATTTAGGTACCCATTTCTTAATGGGTCTACGTTTGTTAGTAGGGGATACGACTCTCTTTTCATTACCCTTAGTCTTTGCAGGCTTGGGTTTATTAGTATTTCCCTTGCCCTTGGACTTGGGCTTTTTCATGTTTTCATTGGTTTTAACTTTGTAGCGATAAACGTGTTGGGAGAATATACAGCGATGTGTCAACATGTGATTCCTTAGGTTTTGTAAAGAGCTAACCATTGACAATATTATACTTTGGGCATGAATGTCTAACGTTCTTTTTATTCGCTGAAAATAAAGAAGTAAATGCAGGGGATGTAAATCTTGTCCTAGCATCGGTTGTTTAGACAAACTTCCTATCTAGTTCAGATTTTTTATTTGAATGGGTCTTGTCTTTACTTCTTTTCTCCTGAGGAAGGACTGCTTTTCTTCAGCTGAATGAGAGGAAAAGTGGTGGTTAGTTTTTCTCAGAGGCAGGCCACTTCTATTTTTGCTCACGAGTAAACTTAATGAACTTTGAAGATATGCTAGGTCCTTTTGATTTATCGTTGGTGGATTTAATATCTCTCAGTTTTCCTTTTTCTTTGTCCGAAGAATTCATCGATGGAGGAATACCAGATTTCATTGGGGGTTTGAAGTTTTGAGGCTTCGTAGTCTCAATGATCTTTGGTGATTCACAGATTATCTCTTCTTCTGATTCGGAATCGAGAAAGTCTCTCGCTGATTTCTCGAAATCAAAATTAGCATGGATGTTTGTGGGAGGTGTGGGTTCAGAGGTTGATGCTTCAGAGTGATCTGCTTGAGGTACCATCGATTCTGAATTAGATGAACTTTCAGTTTTACTCTGTTAGACCCCAATAATTAACAAGTGTAAAAGTAATGAAGAACGGTAAGTGATGAAGAACCAGAAGACCGATGAAGACAGTATGGCAGAATTGACTAAGTTTGAAGAACAACCAGAGGATTGATGAACAACCAGAGTTGTGATGGAAAGACCATTTTCATCAGTCCTTTGGTCAACAACACTTAAGAGTTTTCTTCAGCAATTCAACCAGAGGCATACGAAGAAGATATAAAGATAAGGTTGAATCATCATCCCATGAAAGACAGCTGGAGATGACAAATCAACAGTTGGATTTCAAGTTTATCTTAATTTATAGCTTATCCATAGTTTAGATAAACTTTATCCATTAGTAGAAGATTAGCTAAATAGTCTCATTAGATAGTTATCTTCTAATTAGTCTTTTAGTATAAATAGGTGATGAGGCCTATTATAATCAATGTCGCTTTTACGTTTTCATATTGAATAAAGTGAATTTATTAGCACTCAAGATTGATCTTTGAATGTTCATACATTGTTCTTCAGTGTTCATCATTTTGTTCATTAAAACACTATAATTTGGTTATTCTTAACTCGATTCTTAGTGTTATTGAGAGATCTGAGATCAACAATTGGTATCAGAGCAAATTGATTTTCTTCCAATCAAACGATCATCTAAAATCTCTCAATTCACGTCTTTCACAAAACCTCTTCACCAAAAACGTAAATTTTCTCTCTTCTAAAAATCTCCAATGGCCAACTGGAACTCAGCCTACAGTGTTGGTTCCCTTACCACCTCCAACTCTTCAAAGAGAAGAGTACCCACAATGGAGGATACGAATTGTGAATTTTCTGGAAGGGATGGACAGAAATCTTTTGCGATATGTCATGGAGGGTCCCTATGTTCCACAGACTCTTGTTCCAAGAGTTCCAGAAACAAATACCGCAACATAAATTCCCGCCTACTACATGCCCAAGGACGAAAAAAATTGGGATGAAGACGACATAGAGCGGGTTGAGACCGACAGAAAGGCCAAAAGACTAATAATTWTKGYCATACCCADTGAAATCTTTCAATCCCTTGACGCATGTTCCACAGCCAAGGAACTATGGGATGAGCTGGCAAGCCAATTGGAAGGAGGGGCAAAAATGAAGAAGAATCATAGAGCTCAACGTCTCAACGAATACACTAACTTCAAGGCTCTTCCTGATGAACCAATTCAGAAGACGTATGATCGTTTCAACACATTGATCAATCAATGTCGCCGAAACGATATCTCCATAACAAAGGAAGAAAACAATGTTTTATTCCTTAAAAGTCTCGGCGATGAATAGACACAACTGTTAATGTCCCTACAAGCAAATCAGGACTTAGACAGCTGGTCACTCCATGACGTATACGGAACGCTTGCTGCACAAGAGAACGGCATCTTGAAGATAAAGGCGTGCATCGGTGGACCCTTGGCTCCAGCAGCTGAAGAAAAGGAAGTTTCAAGGACCTACACCAAAGACCACAAGAAGAAAGGAAAAAAAGCACTAGTGGTGGAATCAGAGTCTGAAGATAAAACATCTGAATCAGATGATGATATCAAAGCCTTTGCCAAATCTCTGGCCTTCATAACAAAGCAGTTCCAGAAAAAGTTCATCAAGAAACCCTATGAACAAAAAAAGTTCAAGAGGGAGAGGTACCAGCCATCCTATGAAAAGTAGTCATCTAAATTCCATCAAAAGGAAGACAGAAGAGATGGAAGAGAAGAGAGAGAAGAAAGAAGAGAAGATAGAAGAGAGAAGAAGAGAGAGGACAGAGATGGAAGGAAAAATGACCTCCGTTGTTTCAGGTGCGGAAAAATCGGTCATTTTTTCAAAGAATGTAGATGACGACTGGTAAACGATGCTGACTACTACAAGAATAAATACAAGTACAATACTAGAGAGCGAAGCCTGATGGCTGAGAAATAAAACTGGGTGTTTGATTCTTCATCCGATGAAGAAGACAAAGCACTCATATGTCTAATGGCCACGTCCAATGCAAAATCTGCCTCTAACTCTGATGATCAGGTATGTAAGTCTACTTCCAATGAAACCAGCTCTGCTCCATCTGAGTTAGAGTTAAGGGTGATAAAACTTTCAGAGGATTTCTTTAAATTAAAAGAGAAATTAAGCTTTGAAAAAGAAGTTAGTTTCTACAAAAGAGAAACTAATCTTCTAACCGAAGAAAAAGATAATCTGATCGCATCACCGCTCTTAAAAAATCAGAGGAAGAAAAACTTCTGGAAATAAACAAGCGAATAACCAAAGACTTAGAAAAGAAAACTAAGGCCTTAAAAGAATCTGAGGCGGAGAGACTAAACTCAGTTGCTCTTAAAGATTTCTTTAAAAAGGAAAGGGAGATTCTTCACCAGAAGCTTCAAACCAATGAACTTCTGATGAAGAAATACAAAGATGCCCAAGATGTTTATGAAAAGTTAAATAGTCAAACGGACACTCAAGGGATTGGATTCAATGAATTGGATTCCTTCATCGAACCAAAGAAATCCACCCTTGAATCCACATTCAAACTTGGATGCATTCAAAAACCCGACTTTTTCCCAAAACCAAAAGCATATTTTAAAAGAGTTAAAGTCGATGGAAAAACTGTCGTTTCAAGACAAGATTTTGAAAATGTGGTGTACGAGAGCAGTACATGTAAGAATACTGATGAAAGGAATGACACTCTAAATCAGAGACCGATGGAAACCCTATGGTCAAACAAGAGTCTCTGGGTGTCAATTCCACTTCATCAGCAAGTACTGTTGATGAAAAGAAGAATCCTAATGAGGAACCATCAGCTGATGAGTCGTTGAACCATACGGGTAAAACCGAAAGTTCAGGTAAGTCAGAACCGATGGAACCTCAAACCATCACTTTGAAGCATCAACCTCTAAACCCACACCTCCCACAAGCATCCATGCTAATTTTGATTTCGAGAAATCAGCGAGAGACTTTCTCCATTTCGAATCTGAAGAGGATACAGTGTGTGAATCACCAATAATCATTAAGGATAAAAAGCCTAAAAACTTCAAATCCTCAATGAAAACTGATGTTCCACCATCAATGAAATCTTCGGACAAAGGAAAGGGAAAGCTGAGAAATAGCAACTCTGCCAAAGATAACTCACAAGGCCCTAGTACACCCTTTAAGTTCATTAAGTTTACTCGTGAGCAAAAATAGAAGTGGCCTGCCTCTGAGAAAACTAACCACCACTTTTCGTCTCATTCAGCTGAAGAAAAGCAAACCTTCCTAAGGAGAAAAGAAGTAAAGACAAAGACCCCTTCTCATAAAAAATCCGAACTAGATAGGAAGTTTGTAAAAACAACCAATGCTAGGACAGGATTTACAACTCCTGCATTTACTTCTTTATTTTCAGCGAATAAAAAGAATGCTAGACATTTATGCCCAAAATAAAATAATGGTCAATGTTTAGCTCTTTTACAAAACCTGAGGAATCACATGTTGACACATCACTGCATATTCTCCCAACACGTTTATCGCTACAAAGTTAAAACAAATGAGAACGTGAAAAGGCCCAAATCCAAGGGCAAGGGATATACTAATAAACCCAAGCCGTCAAAGGGTGATGAAAAGAGAGTGGTCTCTCCAACTAACAAACGTAGACCCATTAAGAAATGGGTACCTAAAACCCCTTAATTTGTCTTACAGGACCAACATGTGCAACCATGGTACATGGATTCCGGTTGCTCCAGGCACATGACTGGTGACAAGAGTCAGTTATCCTTCTTCATCGAAAAATATGGAGGCTCTGTGACTTTTGGAGACAACAAAAAGGGTAAAATCAAGGGATATGGCACTGTCATCAAAGGCAACATCTCCATCAACAAAGTGGCTTATGTTGAAGGTTTGAAGCACAACTTACTAAGCATAAGCCAGTTCTGCGATAAGGGTCTTGAAGTCAGCTTCCACAAAGGTTTCGGTATCATAGAAACAAAGCCTAGTCAAACAATCATCAAGGCAAAAAGAGAAGGAAATCTCTATCTTCTAGATTTGGAATCCTCTATGGGACAAGACACCCTTTATCTTGTATCTCATAAGAGCGATGAAAATTGGCTATGGCATCAAAAGTTCTCACATCTCAACTTTGATGCACTACGAAAACTAGCCACACAGAATTTGGTCAAGGGAATTCCAGATCTCAAATTCGAAAAAGATCATCTTTGCTCAGCCTGTGAGATGGGAAAGCTAAGACGTGCCTCACATAAAACCAAGTCAGAAACATCCTGCACCAAGCCCTTGGACATGGTACATATAGACCTTTGTGGGCCTATATCAACTCAAAGTCTCTCTGGAAAGAAGTACATGTTAGTACTGGTTGATGAATACTCTAGATACACCTGGGTTGGATTTGTAAAGAAGAAATCAGATGTTCCAGACCTACTCATTGGAGTGATGAAAAGGCTCCAAGTCCTTCTACAACGAAAACTAATAAAGGTTAGAAGCGACAATGGAACTAAATTCAAAAATGCCATAATCGATGAATACCTCATCAGTGAAGGCATTTCACAAAACTTTTCAGCAGCTGTAACTCCACAACAGAATGGAGTAGTGGAGCGAAGGAACAAGACTCTCGTGTAAGCAGCTTGGACCATGCTTGCTTCATCGGAGTTACCCGTCACATTATGGGCAGAAGCTATTTCCACTTCATGCTTCACCCAGAATCGATCAATCATCAACAAGAGACACCAAAAGACACCTTATGAGTTCATCAACCAAAGAATACCAAATGTCAAATATTTTCATGTCTTTGGGTGCAAATGCTTTGTACTCAACGATAGAGAATATATTGGCAATTTCGACAAGAAAGCTAATGAAGGGATCTTTCTGGGCTATTCTCAAACTGCCAAGGCCTACAGAGTCTACATCAAAAGGACAAGAATCGTCATAGAAAGCATCAATGTGTCATTTGATGATTCCACACCAATGACTTCTGGATACAACAGTTCAAAACTCGGACTTCAAAAAAGAGCATCTGATTCATCACTTGGCAAACCCAACGAATCAGAGTTAGCTCAATTATTTGAAGACATATTCGACGAAGAAGTAATCTCTGGACATGCACAAAATGCAAAATCCATCTACATAACCGATGAAGAACATGAAGTCTCCAACGCTTAAGGTACATCTCTTACTGAAACTCATGTTACTTCATCTTCTACTTATTCCGTGTCTTCAGATCAAGATCAAGAACCAGAGTCTAACTCTGGAGATGATCTCTTCGAGAGGGACCAAGCAGTCTCATCAGTCGATGAAGAACTGCATTTTGTTGCTCTAGAACCCCAATCAATAACCAAATGGACAAAAGATCATCCACACCACCAAATCATTGGTGATCCAACATCTAGTGTCAAAACGAGATCGGCCACTGCTAATGAATGAATTTTCACCAACTTTCTTAGCATGATAGAACCAAAGAAAATTTCTGAAGCCCTTTAAGACCCAAACTGGATAGACACGATGCAAGAAGAACTACTCCAGTTTGAAAGAAACAAGGCATGGTCCCTCATGCCTCTACCCAAAGGAAAGACGGCCATAGGAACCAAATGGGTCTTCAGAAACAATAAGGACGAAGATGACATAGTCATAAGGAATAAGGCCAGGCTTGTTGCCAAGGGATACTGCCAGGAAGAAGGGATAGACTACGATGAGACATTTGCTCCCATCGCAAGACTTGAGGCCATCCAGATATTCCTAGCCTATGCAGCTCACAAAGGCTTCAAAGTTTATCAGATGGATGTCAAGTCTGCCTTCCTAAACGGCAAACTTCAAGAAGAAGTATACGTACAGCAGCCCCCTGGGTTTGAAGATCCAAAACATCCAGATTATGTCTACTTTCTAGACAAAGCTCTCTATGGGCTGAAGCAAGCACCCAGGGCCTGTATGAAACACTATCCACCTTTCTCATCAACAATGGATTTGAAAAAGGTACAATCGATACAACCCTCTTTCTCAAAAAGCACAAAGGTGATATCTTACTTTTTCAAATATATGTGGACGACATTATATTTGGTTCTACAAATTCAAAACATTGCGAGAAATTCTCAGAGTTGATGAAAAGTAAATTTGAGATGAGCATGATGGGAGAAATATTCTCTCTCAAATTCAGCATCGATGAGAACACCTATGGCTACAGGAACTAAGTTATTTGTTGATCCATTAGGCAAACTTGTGGATGTAACAACCTACGAAGGCATGATTGGATCACTCCTGTATCTAACTGCTAGTAGACCTAACATTATGTTTGCTACATGTCTTTGTGCAAGATATCAATCAAATGCTAAAGAATCTCATCTCTCTGCAGTGAAGAGGATCTTTAGATACCTCAAGGGAAGTCCTTCATTGGGTCTCTGGTATTCAAAGAACTCTAGCTTTGATCTAATAGCCTAGACAGATGCAGATCATGCAGGTTGCAAGCTTGATAGAAAGAGCACGTCTGAAAGCTGTCAACTCTTGGGGGACAAGCTGGTAAGTTGGACATCCAGAAAACAAAATTGTGTCTCAACCTCTACAGCAGAAGCATAATATGTTGCTGCTACTAGTTGTTGTTCACAAGTTCTCTGGTTGAAGACTCACCTTAAGGACTATGGATTCCATTATGACAAAATTCCCATCTTCTGTGACTCCAAGAGTGCTATAGCAATCTCTGCAAACCCAGTGCAGCATTCCAAGACCAAGCACATCGATGTAAGATACCATTTTCTGAAAGACAATGTTGAAAAAGGTAATATAGATATGTACTTTGTTCCCACTGAGATTCAACTTGCTGACATTTTCACAAAAGCTCTTGATGAGAAAAGATTTTTATTCCTAGTCAGCATGATGAGTATGCTGAATCTCACCACTTAACAGCAATAAATATTCTTAAATCAGAGATTCTCAATATCTCATGGTTATGCCTACAAGTGATACATAGCAAGAAGCCATAATCATTAAGTACTTCAAACCAGCGTCTCTGGTTCTAAAGACCAGAGCCTCTAACAATGAAGAAATCTTTTAATATGGCTTAAAGTTTTTCATCACCTTTGGACCCAGAGACCTCTATTTCAAAGCAAATACTTACCTTTTATTCACTAAGTATTGCCTTCACAACCAGAGCCTCTGGTTCTATAGATCAGAGTCTTTGGATTCTCTCTCTTTGAGACTAGAGCCTCTGGTTTTATAGACCAGAGCCTCTGGATTCTCATCCTTTGAGACCAGAGCCCTTTTGGACTCCATCGTACTTCTTCTATGTAACCAGAGCCTCTGGTTCTAAAGACAAGAGCCTCTGGTTTCCAAGTCCTTTGCAACCAGAGACCTCTAGTTTACAAATAAAACTTGGCACGCTAATTGCCCTTTCATTCATCATCTCTAAAACCACCAGAGCCTCTGGTTCTAAAGACTAGAGTCTTTGGATTCATACTCTTTGTAATCAGAGCCCCTCTGGACCCAAAGAGTCCCCCAACCCCTTTTCTCACTCATGCACTTAACCATTTTTCATACTTCTTTTCATCGCCTTTGCAACCAGAGCCTCTAGTTCTAAAGACAAGAGTCTCTAGAATCATTGTCTTTGCAACCAGAGCCTCTGGTTCTAAACACCAGAGCCTCTGGTTCTAAACACCAGAGCCTCTGGATTCATTGTCTTTGGAACCAGAGCCGTCTGGTCTCAAAGACCCATTCATATGCATATCCATTTGCATACTTAGCCATATTTCATAAATCTTTTCATCTTCATTCACAACCAGAGCCTCTGGTGGTATAGACCAGAGCCTCTGGTCACCTTAATCCATATAGTTATTGTTTCAGGGGGGAGTTTCAAAAACTCAAATCCTATCCACATGCATCATTTGAGGGGGAGCTATTCATTCACCAAGAATCTCCATTGCATAAGTACGCATTTTCCTCCATACCAGAGCCTTTGGTTCTATTATCCAGAGCCTCTGGACACCTAAATGCTAAATAATGAATATCATGTGCATTTAACCAGAGCCCCTCTGGTTCTACATAATGGATTGCCCATGCTTATTCAGAAGCTCTGGTTTGTTATCCAAGCCTTCTTAATCATGCAATCCAACATTTCATCGATGAATTCCTTCATCGATATTCCACCAGAGCACCTTTGGTTCCCCATCAAAAGAGTTATGTGAAGCCAAAACTCCTCTGGTTCCATGACAAAATCACTTTCATCCATAAACCCATCAAAATTGAATTTTTTTCTAAAGATTATATAAAATTGCAGCTTGACTAAAAACTATACAACATGGGTTTTTAGAAGACCAAAACTTCGTAATTCGTATTAATCTTACAATTAGATGGGATTTTAAATTTGAATTATTTTTRGATTAATATTTAACGAGATATTATTTGGAATAATTTCTTATTTCAAATAATCCATACGTCATCCTCACACGCGCCTGACACCATATACAGCCTGTTCCCCATAAACCGTTTCCAATTTCCCTTCCCTAACCGCGCCTTGACAAGTGTCCTCCGACATTAATGGCACGTACACTCAAGACGGCTCACGATCTCCAAATCAAATCACCTTTTACCCAACCGATTCCCATTTTCATGATTATTTAAATATAATAATCAAGAAAACCTGTTCATATTCCCCACCCCCCCCCCCCCCCCCCCTCCTCCCTACCTATAAATACCCTTCTTCTACCTCCATTTACTCTTTACGCTTCCTAAAACCTACAAACAGCCTTTGACGAACGAACTTACCTGCAACTTCCTACGTAATGGCTTCCTCCGCCTCACACGAGTCCAATAACAACGACAGCCACGTTCAATCCACCGGCGTCGGCAGCTGCACCATCGTATTCCTCCCAATGAAGCCCAACAACCACGCCATTGAACTGCAAAACACCCTCTTCGATGACAGGTTTCCCGTCATGATCGAGTTCTTCAAGAACTGCATTCTTCTCCCTGCACTGACTCTCACTAACACCGGCGTACCACTAAAGTACGTCCAACAGTATTGGCAGACCTACGAATTCGACCCTGAAAGCCATGGGATAATGGGGGACATTGACGCCCCAAACGACATGATTTTCTCGCTCAAAATCTCGCAGGCAAAAGTATCCCGAGTACTATGCATTCCCACTTGTTGAGAACTCGGCATCGAGCAATATGCCGAGCGACCCACCACCTCCGACATCCTACGGTTCATCCAAATGCTAGGTTACAATCTTGACCTACGCAATGCCTCCGACTTCAAAAGGCAATGTTTACCGCCAATGTGGAACATGTTCTTCTCCATTTTTAACAGGGCCCTCACCTGCAAACTGGGGTCGATGGACCAAGGGAACATCAACATCACGACCATCATGTACGGACTTTTCTTGAACATCCCTCTCGACTATGCTTTTCTCATACACAATGAGATCCACACGGCCGTAGTCAAGAAAAGCAAGCTCCAGGCGATCGGCAAGCCCTTTACCTCCATTATGTTTCCTCGTTTCCTTACGCTATTCATAGGGGATGCGATGAGGAAACATGATCTCCAAGCCGAAGAACCATTCACCCCTGTCTTCAAAATGCATGGCCATCGACCCACTCTATCGAAGGAAGGATACACCACCAACAGACCATCTCCAGAGACATCTGAGATACGCAGAACATACAAACGCTCTATGCAGTCCCATGAACCAAGGGCAGCTACCCTAGAGCGAATAGAGTCGTCCCCAGAAACAAGCGAGGGAGCACAGGAGGCATCTTCATCGGATGATGAAGATGATGATGATGATGAAACTGCTCGTGCATTCCCCGGCCCTACTCAAACAAATCCCCCTCCTATTTCCCAAAGGGCAACCACCACATCTACCCCTGGCGATCAAGGCCAAAAAAATATTTAACAAGGACCACCCAGTCCAATCCCACAACCAGCCAGCCATCCAGAGGCCATTCTTCGGGCCTCTGGAGATGACTTATCCGAGGAACCACAACACCCATCGCCCCTCTCCCAACAGAGAGGCGATGAAGACATAAGAGCCCCATCGCCTCAAAGCTCAATAGTACTACCCACACACCCAGAAGCATGTGTTGCTTCTGCCATTGATGAAACCCAAGATCGTTCAGAGCGATCTTCCTTTCGTTCACCACAACCCCCTCCGATACTTGATCTAGCGAAGGGGAAACACACTTACTTCTCTTACCCGACCTCTGAAACCGAGCAGGAAGAAGAAGTTGTTGCCACATCTGGAGATAGCTCCTTACTTGAGGGCTATCAAGGACATGATGGAAGTCCTTTAAGGCCTACGTTTTCACAAGGCATTGAAGGCGCCTCAGTAGCAGAGGCTCAACCTGCAGCATCCGTTGCTGCAGGGGTTACCCCCACAGCAGATCTGGTCACAAAAGCTGAGTTCCAAGCCTTTGTTGACTTAGTTCAGCGGTTCTTGGAAGACCTAAAACTCATCATCCAAGGGATTGTTGACAAGCCACCATCAATCGATACCACCACCCTTCAACAATCCCTTGGCACCCTTCAACACACCATCACCACCCTTGCCAACCAAACCAGAGATAATATCACCCGTCTCCAAATTCTCCAATAAACCGTAACCCAACACCACAACATCACCTCATCCCTTGCCACCCAAAGAAATCAATTCCTCATCCACTCAATCGCCACCCTCAAGGCCCAGGAAACTATGACCGATGAGACCATAGCCACCATAACCACCAAAACCACCCAAAAAAACACCATCTTCCAAACCCTCAACGCCCTACCTGCCACAATCCTCACCCAACTCCCTCAACCAACACTTCCACAAACATCTTCATCAATCGATGAAAACCTCACCTCCCTCACCACCCAAATGACCAACATCCAAATACCTTAACCCAACTCCCAACCATTATACTAGCCAACATACCCCAACCTCCACCACCTCCACCTCCACCTCCCTCTACAGGCCCATCCTTCGATGCAGCATTCTCCTCCTTCACTGCAGAGGTGAGGAATCTCATCGCCAACCTTCCCCATCCTCCATCAACATCCTCCACCACCTATGTGCCACCACCACCCACATCAAGCACAGAATTTGCCACCAGAGCCGACCTTCGGGATCTTTCCAAGGCACTTATCTCATCGTTCAATGAGATAAGTGCAAAGTTTGCTGCTAGATCGGTTGAGCCTACCATTGCTGTCACACCCCGCTAAAGCAGAAACATGGGATATGGCAGGTAGAGTCTCATAACAATAGTGTATAAACAACACATCCATACAATTTAAAAACATAAATACAAAATAAATAAAGTTTACAATCCCAAATACAAGTTTGCAACACTAAACATAAAATAGGATTGAAATTTCAAAATACAACACGTCTTCAAACATGTGTCACCGAAAATCGTTCTTACCCTGAAATAGCATGTCAAACAAGAGTCAACTACAAGAGTTGGTGAGTTCACAGGTTTTATATGCATCAAA
>NW_020200635.1:117819-123037 GCF_001531365.2 Cynara cardunculus var. scolymus
TAATCTAACTAACTCCTAATCTATAAATTAACTTCAATAACACTAATATATTCTTAATAATAGCTAACCTGGGATTTCGAATTTGACTGCTGTCACAATTGCACTGAGGAAGAGTCTTCAACAACAGCAAGATCGAACCAACACTCTCCTTTGCACCATGGAACAACGGTGCAACAAGGATCGGGTGCGTACTTTGGCCGAGCAAATACGACTTTGGAAGAAGAACAGGTCAAAGTCCTCCTGCTCATCAAGCCGTCTCCTCAAATGACGAAGGCATGAGGATCCAGACCCCGATGATCAAGGTCTCGGACCTCATGAGGGGGAGAGACAGACCACCGCTACACAAGCAATGGAGTTCGCTGCAGATTCAACATCCCATAATCAACAACAAAACCCACCATCTCCATCACCCCAAACACAACAATCCCCTTCAACCCAAGCAAGGGAACCAGAGGCTCAGCCCTCTGAAGATGTACTTAATGTACATGTTCCTCTTGCTACCACACCTGAACCCATCGTGTTGAGTTCCTCAACCGATGAAAATCCATCCACCCCAACAATAGAAACCAATCCACCTTTTACTCCATCACCAACACCAAACCTACCATTAACCCCATCACCAACACCTTGTGATACACAACCTTTTATTACCACCCGATGAACCTGAGCCAACCCAAGAAACCATCCTCTTGCCAACCGATACCCAAACACACCCCCCAACCGATACACAACCCTCTACCCAAAAACACCCCCCAATCGAACCAAACACGGTGCAAGCAGACATTACCTCTTCATCTAGGCATCCTCCACAGAGCCTAGTCGATGAAATAAAATAGAACATGGAGTCGCTAACGGGACGTCCAGAGATACCACCAAGGGAACCCATCATGATGGAGAATATCCATCAATACATGTACCATGATCATGATGAAAGCCTATCCCTCAATCCTCCAGTTCTTTTACCATAATCCATGGAACTCCTACATCATCAATTTGTTAGACAGACTACCCAACCACCACAAGCTGTCTTCTCAAACGATGGGATAAGGAAGGTAATAGATATAAAAATGAGGACCTTCGCCAACAGAGCAATAAGATATATCGAGTACACGGTGGAGAGAGATCACGGTCAGGGCAGCGTCTTTAATGATAATGACTTGATCAATATCAACCCCTACGACTTGATCGAACTTTATGCATTCACAGCTCAGCGACAGGATCAAGGAATAAGATTTGGGGTGGCAAACTGTAATATTCGGGTTTCAAGTTTTTAATTTAAGACTTTTGATTATATATATATATATATTTTTTTTTTATGTGTGTTAGGAATGTGTGAAGGTGATGAGGTGTATGTGTTGCCAACTCTTGTAAAAAACGACCATACACTTGCTATAAATAGCAAGTGTATGTAATATTAAAGGGGTTGGTTTTCTGGAGGATTTTCATCATATATTGAGCAAAAGGACTGAAGGTGATCGCAGACTTAATCCGTTCAAACAATTCTAAGGTGAGTGTTTTATGCTTTGATGTATCAATTGTGGTATAACAATTGTAATTGTTTGAAACGGTTTCTTATGTCTCATATATTATTCAGATTTCATCTAAACCGATCAAGAGTTGACCGGATATTTTCCTAAACCGCCTAAGGGTTGCTTGGTTTAGAGTTAAACCGCTCAAGCGTTGTTCGATGTAAGCCTTAAACCGCCCAAGTGTTGTMCGGATATTTCCTTAAACCGTCCAAGTGTTGATCGGTTTATTCTTAAACCGTCCAAGTGTTGTCCGGATATTTTCTTAAACCCCCAAGTGTTAATCGGATTAAGAGCTAAACTGCTCAAGCCATGTCCGATTTATCTTTTTCTACTCTAAGTAATTATTCGGATTTCATATCCGGACAAGGTTGACTGGACTTCAAATCTGGCTAATGTGTTGAAACTTTTGATATGAAATTTCTCGACAGAGATGAAATGACGGTGTAACCGCGAGAGAGATGAAATGGCGGTGTAACCATGAGTGAGATGAAATGGCGGTGAAACCGTGAGAGAGATGAAAAGGCGGTGTAACCGGGAGAGAGATGAAAAGGCGGTGTAACCGCGAGAGAGATGAAAAGGCGGTGTAACCGCGAGAGAGATGAAATGGCGGTGTAACCGCGAGAGAGATGAAAAGATATGTGATAGATAAAGATAAAATGTTTATGATATACAGGTTTGATTCTAAACTGCTAGTTTAGAAAGTATATTATTGATATGAGTTATATACACTCACTAGACCTTTTAGGTCTAACGCTCAGTTGTTGAACTAACCTGTTTTGTAGGTCATCATTCTTCGCAAGATAGAGGCAAGGGAAAAGTTTAGAATTGATGACTTTTTGTTACTCATAAATGTATTAAAGAAAGTTTTTGTTAGTCCATATTTTGTAAACATTATCACATTCTGTGTTATGAGTATGATGATGTGGATTATCTATCTAGTGGAAATTGTGGGTTGTTACAGTTGGTATCAGAGCCTTAGTTTAAGGGATATGGGTATTTGCGAAATACTTAGACTTAAACTAGAGGTGTCGAAGTTATAATAATAGGTTTCACTGGGACTATGAACATGGGGAATATGTTATAGTTGAACCTATTATGAGAAAGATAGATTGTATATGATTGATATAATCTGAGTTGTGGATAAGTTGAGGATAAATGTGTTATTATGTTTTGATTATGAGGATAATCATGTGTGTTTAAATGTGACAGAAAGAGTTATACACTGAGAAATGGCAGATAATCCCAATCAATCAGAAAGGACCTTTATTGGTTATAGAAGAGGTCGGGGAAGAAGAAACGTAACACAAGGAGAGGACCCGGAGAATGTGATGACGATAGAAACGCGAAGTCGTAGCAGGGGTCGAGGAAGAGGTAGATGTACTAGACAAGAACAAGAACTGTCGGCCCAAGAAAGTTCAATGTCTGGCCATGGTAGAGGAAGGACAAGGGGTGGACACAATGTTCCTGATCCCGGATATGTTACCTAGGATATGTTGGCAGCAGAGTTGGTAAAGTTCCAAGAAAGTTTGGTGAATTTGTTGGGGCCCAAAATAATCTAGAATTGGTAATAAATTCTTATTATCAGGAGGAAGCCGGAGCTAGTACACCGGTAACTGGTACATCAGTACCTCTTACTTCATCCTCGGTACAAAAAGGAGGAGATATCAAAATGTTTCTTGCTTGTAAACCTCCCATGTTTTCTGGTGAGCGTGATCCTATTAAAGCTATGTATTGGCTTAAAGAAATTGAACTAAGTCTGCAGGTTAGTAAAAGTGCAGAAGAAGATAAAGTCATGTTTGATGTATCTCGTCGGAGATCAAGTGCTTTATACTAGTGGGAAGTTCTGTCAAGTTCAGATCCAATTTGAAAACTATGTTGTGGGAAGAATTTATGATCAAGTTTAAAGTACAGTATTGTCCTGAAGCGGCAGTGCGAAAGTTAGAAAATGATTTCCTTCATCTTGAACAAGGAAACATGTTAGTCCTCCAGTATACGGAAGTCTTTATGTAACAATCCCCGTTCGCTGAAGCTTACATCATATCGGAAAACAGTAAAGTAAGAAAGTACATCAGGGGTTTAGAATCGAATCTTTGGAAATATGTGATATCTAGGAATCCGACAACATTCCAAGCGACAGTTGATGCTGCTGAAATTCTGGAGCAAGACATTAACCAACAACCACAAGAGAAAGCTGGAGAGAAAAGAAAGGGGGAAGCTACAGTAACTGATTTCCGTAGACCGAGGTTTATAGAAAATTTGAATCGACCAGTTTCAAGGTTTGCTGATAGGGTGTGTACCCGATGTCATAAGATACATCAGGGAAATTGCAACACAGAATCTCGAGTATGCTTTAAATGTCAGGAACCAGGACATATAGCTCGTGACTGTCGAATGACGCGGAGGTGTTTTACTTGTAATTCATTTCAACATGTAAATTTCAATTGTCCGCAAGCAAAGAGTCGAGGGTCTGGTTTTGCTGGAGGTCGGGGATCTGGATATTCTTGGGGTCGAGGATCTAGGTATGTGCCAACGAGTCGTAGGCAAATAGATAATCGTGTTAATCCAAGTGGACGGGGAGGGATAAGACAAACTGAGTCTAATGTAAGAGGGAGAGCCTTTTAGATGACGAGATGCGAGGCAGAAGAGCACCCTGAAGTGGTAACAGGTACATTCCTCGTAAATTGAGTATGTGCCAAAGTTTTATTTGATTCAGGTGCAAATCGTTCTTTTGTGTCACCATCATTTGTTAATTGCGCACATTTAGAATCCAAAGCGTTGAGTGAGGATCTAATTGTGGAAACAACAAACGACAGTGAAGTTTTGGTTAAGGAAAGTATAGATGAATGATTTATAAGTATAGAAGGGTGTGAAGTGCCTATATAATTGTTTCCTTTGCCTTTAAAGGAATTTGATATAATTATAGGCATGGATTGGTTAGCTAAAAATCAAGCTAAGATAGTTTGTGATGAGAAGTTGATTCATATAAACTTACCAGAAAAAGGATTGGTTGTGATTTATGGGGATCGATGGGATCGTTATTCTAGCCTTATCTTAGTTTTAAAGACTCGAAAGCATGTGTAGAAGGGATGTGTTAGTTTTCTTGCGTATGTTATAGACATGAGGAAAGAAAAAGAAAAGATGAAAGAGATTCCAGTTGTGAGGGAATTTCGTGAGGTATTTCCGGAAGATTTGATAAGTCTACCTCCGGATCGAACGATAGAATTTCAAATAGAACTACGTCCTGGAGCAGCATCCGTAGCACGTGCACCATATAGATTGGCTCCTTCTGAGTTAAAGGAATTAATGACCCAGTTGAAAGAATTATTGGACAAAGGATTCATTTGACCAAGTACTTCCCCGTGGGGTGCGCCAGTGCTTTTTGTAAAAAAGTAGGATGGATCAATGAGGATGTGCATTGACTACCGGGAGTTGAATAAACTGACAATCAAGAATAAGTATCCTCTTCCAAGAATTGATGATTTATTTGATCAATTGGCTGGGGCTACTTATTTTTCAAAGATTGATTTACGGTCCGATTATCACCAGTTGAAGATTCGGAATGAAGATGTGTCGAAAACAGCATTTCGTACACGTTATGGTCATTATGAATTCCTGGTTATGCCATTTGGACTCACAAATGCGCCTGCAGCCTTTATGGACATGATGAATAGGGTGTGTCGTCCCTATCT
>NW_020200635.1:123110-128589 GCF_001531365.2 Cynara cardunculus var. scolymus
GAAGAGCATGCACATCATTTGAGATTACTCTTAGAATTGCTGAAACAAGAGAGATTGTATGCCAAAATGTCAAAGTGTGAATATTGGCTACGAGAAGTTCAATTTTCGGGGCATGTTATCTCAAAAGAAGGCATCAAAGTGAATCCTTTGAAGATTGAAGCCATTGAAAAATGGGAACCCCAAAGACTCCAACTGAAATCAGAAGTTTTCTTGGATTGGCTGGGTATTATTGTAAGTTTATACAAGATTTTTCTCGTATAGCTACTCCATTATCGAAGCTGACTAAGAAGAATGTGAAATATGAGTGGGATGAAGCACAAGCTCAAGCCTTTCAGATGTTAAAAGATAAGTTATGGAGTGCAACAATTCTATCATTGCTAGATGGAATGGAAGATTTTGTGGTATATAGTGACGCATCAAAGATGGCTTTGGGTTGTGTATTAATGCAACGTGGAAAGGTAATAGCTTATGCTTCTAGACAATTAAAAGATCATGAAAGGCAATATCCTACTCATGATATGGAATTGGCGGTAGTAGTGTTTGCTTTGAAGGTATGGAGACATTATTTGTATGCAACGAAATGTCAAATCTTCACAGATCATAAGAGCTTGCAACATCTGTTCCATCAGAAAGATCTGAATATGCGTCAGAGAAGATGGTTGGAATTGGTAAGTGATTATGATTGTGAAATTTTATATCATCCWRGAAAGGCAAACGTAGTGGCMGATGCGTTAAGTCGACAAGAGAAAAGTGGAACTATCAAAGCTATAACTTTACGAGTTGAGTCGTTACCCAATATTCAAGAAGAGTTATGAGAATTTCAACATGGGGCAATGAAAAAAGGATAAGATCAAACAGGAAAGATTGGGTGGATTAATATCTAATTTGGTAAAAGATGACAGAGAATTTTGGAAATTACAGAACAGAATTTGGGTACCATGCTATGGTGATCTCAGAAAATGTATTTTGGGTGAGGCTCATAAGTCACGTTTTGCAATTCATCCAGGTACAAATAAAATGTATCGGGATTTGAAGCAACACTATTGGTGGCCAGGTATGAAGAAGAATATAGCTAGACATGATGAGCAATGTCTAACATGTCTTCAGGTAAAAATTGAACACCAATGCCCTTATGGTAAGTTAAAATCATTAGAAATTCTAGTGTGGAAGTGGGATCACATCACTATGGATTTCATAACCAAATTACCAAGAACATCAAAACGTTATGATGCTATATGGGTAATAGTAGAGCGGTTGTCTAAATCTGCTCACTTCTTACCTATGAAAGAGTCATATTCAATGGAGAGATTGGAAAAACTATACATTGATGAAGTAGTGACACGACATGGTGTTCCTCTGTCAATTGTTTCTGATAGGGATAGTCGGTTCACTTCCATGTTTTGGAAGAGTTTTCAAAGAGAAATGGGTTCCCAGATTAAGTTAAGTACAACTTATCACCCTCAAACTGATGGACAAAGTGAACGAACTATCCAAATTTTAGACGATATGCTAAGAGCATGTGTCATTGATTTTGGAGGGTCATGGGTTAATCATTTGGCTCTGGTAGAATTTGCATACAACAATAGTTACCATTCAAGTATTCAGGCAGCACCTTTTGAGGTTATGTATGGGCGAAAATGTCAAACTCCATTGTGTTGGAATGAAATAGGTGAAAAACAGTTGGCTGGGTCTGAGTTAGTTCAGCAAACTGCAGATAAAATTGGAGTAATAAGGGAACGAATGAAAGCGGCAGAAGATAGACAAAGAAGTTATCCAGATAAATGTCGGAAGCCGATTGAGTTTCAAGTGGGTGATAGAGTGATGTTAAAAGTATCAAATTGGAAAGGAATGGTACGTTTTGGAAAAAGAGGGAAGTTAAGTCCAAGATATGTTGGACCATTCCCAATTATTGGAAGAGTTGGAGAAGTGGCTTATAAGTTAGAACTTCCTTTAGAGCTAAGTGGAATCCATGACATATTTCATGTGTCGAATTTAAGGAAGTGTCTAATAAATCCAGATGTGGCAGTGCCACTACCTGAAATAAAGGTGGATCAGAAGTTATGCTTTGAAGAAAACCCTGAACAGATTACTGACTACAAGATGAAGAAACTACGAAACAAAGAGGTTGGATTAGTAAAGGTTCAGTGGCGTTATCATAAAGGACCAGATGCCACCTGGGAACCGGAATCTGAAATGCGAATGAAATATCCCTACCTTTTTGCTTAAATGGAATTCCGGGACGGAATTCTTTTAAGGAGGGAATGTTGTAATATTCAGGTTTCAAGTTTTTAATTTAAGATTTTTGATTATATATATATATATATAATATTTATGTGAGTTAGGAATGTGTGAAGGTGATGAGGTGTATGTTTTGCCGACTCTTGTAAAAGACGGCCATACACTTGCTATAAATAGCAAGTGTATGTAATATTAAAAGGGTTGGTTTTCTGGAGGATTTTCATCATATACTGAGCAAAAGGACTGAAGGTGATAGCAGACTTAATCCGTTCAAACAATTCTAAGGTGAGTGTTTTATGCTTTCATGTATCAATTGTGGTATAACAATTGTAATTGTTTGAAACGGTTTATTATGTTTCTTATATTATTCGGATTTCATCTAAACCGGTTAAGAGTTGACCGGATATTTTCCTAAACCGCCCAAGGGTTGCTTGGTTTAGAGTTAAACCGCTCAAGCGTTGTTCGATGTAAGCCTTAAACCGCCCAAGTGTTGTCCGAATATTTCCTTAAACCGTCTAAGTGTTGACCGGTTTATTCTTAAACCGCCCAAGTGTTGTCCGGATATTTTCTTAAACCGCCCAAGTGTTATTCGGATTAAGAGATAAACCACTCAAGCCATGTCCGATTTATCTTTTTTCTACTCTACATAATTATCCGGATTTCATATCTGGACAAGGTTGACCGGCTAATGTGTTGAAACTTTTGATATGAAATTTCTCGAGAGAGATGAAATGGCGGTGTAACTGCGAGAGAGATGAAAAGGCGGTGTAACCGCGAGAGAGATGAAAAGGCGGTGTAACCGCGAGAGTGATGAAATGGCGGTGTAACCGTGAGAGAGACGAAATGGCGGTGTAACCGCAAGAGAGATGAAATGGCAGTGTAATCGCGAGATAGATGAAATGCCGGTGTAACCGCGAGAGAGATGAAAAGATATGTGATAGATATAGATAAAATGTTTGTGATATACAGGTTTGATTCTAAACTGCTAGTTTAGAAAGTATATTGTTGRTATGAGTTATATACACTCACTAGACCTTTTGGGTCTAACGCTCAGTTGTTGGACTAACCTGTTTTGCAGGTCATCATTCTTCGCAGGATAGAGGCAAGGGAAAAGTTTAGAATTGATGACTTTATGATGATGTGGATTATCTGTCTAGTGGAAATTGTTGGTTGTTACACAAACGGAGCGATAATGAAGACGATGGAGACACTGGTGAAGCACATAATCAAGAGTGATTTTCAAATTTCTCTACATTTGGGTATCGAGAGACTCTCCTGTACCCCACCGAATGAAAACTTTCCTGGCCTGTAGGAGAAGAGATCTGCCTCTGTCTTAACTCAACTCGAGCTTGGACTTGTCTTCAAGAATTAGTTCGGGGTAAAGAAATTCTGCAGACTAACTGAAGGCTTCAAGTATTCAACCGATACACTTGAGTTGTTTCAGAAGGTTATTTGAGAAAGACTGGGTAGATCTCATGTGCGATGAGAAGAGGGGAATCAACTCATTCATGAGATATCGACAGTCCTCAGTTATCGAAGACTGCTCCTGCGCTTCTGGGATATATCTCAAGGTAGATCATGAATGGAGTTTTAAAATTTTTGCCTTATTGTAAATCTTTGTTTCCAATACTGTAAGAATTCATCATCTAAAGGAAATTTGGAATTTGATGTTTTTCTTTAGATTAGTCTCTGTTTTTTAATTATGTTCGTAGAATAGTTTATGTTCTTTCATTACTTAGGGGGAGATTGTTAGACCCCAATAATTAACAAGTGTAAAAGTAATGAAGAACGATAAGTGATCAAGAACCAGAAGACCGATGAAGCCAATAAGGCAGAATTGAATAAGTCTGAAGAACAACCAGAGGATCGATGAACAACCAGAGATCAACACTTAAGAGTATTCTTCAGCAGTTCAACAAAAGGCATACGAAGAAGATATAAAGCTAAGGTTGAATCATCATCCCATGAAAGAAAGCTGGATATGACAAATCAACAGCTGGATTTCAAGTTTATCTTAATTTATAGCTTATCCATAGTTTAGATAAACTTTATCCATTAGTAGAAGATTAGCTAAATAGTCTCATTAGATAGTTATCTTCTAATTAGTCTTTTAGTATAAATAGGTGATTAGGCCTGTTATAATCAATGTCGCTTTTACGTTTTCATATTGAATAAAGTGAATTTATTAGAACTCAAGATTGATCTTTGAATGTTCATATATTGTTCTTGAGTGTTCATCATTTTGTTCAATAAAACACTATAATGTGGTTATTCTTAACTCGATTATTAGTGTTATTGAGAGATCTGGGATCAACATACTCGGATGGTTCATCGACTCATCAGCTGATGGTTCCTCATTAGGATTCTCTTTTTCATCAATACTACTTGCTGATGAAGTGGAATTGACACCAATTGATAGTCCCTATGATGATTAATCTTCATAAAACCTTCATAACCATGGCAAATCTATGATTTATCTTCAAGAACACAAGATATACTTTGAGAGAAAAGGTCAAACATTCAATACTCAATCAAACTCTCTATTACGTAATTAGATTTACAAATGAGCTCTCTCTTCTTACAATTACAAAGACATTACCCTATTTATAGGGTCAAACCTTTAAACATAGTCAAAGTCAAACATGCCTAAGAAAAGTCAAACACGATGACTTTTACAATTATAGAAAATATTTAACTTTCAAGACGAATACAATTTAATACTGATTTTCAGTCCTAACAACAAGAGACTCTGGTTTAACCATGGGGTTTCCATCGGTCTCTGATTTGGAGGTGTCATTCCTTTCATCAGAATTCTTACATGTACTGCTCTCGTACACCACATTTTCAAAATCCTGTCTTAAAACAACAGTTTTTCCATCGACTTTAATTCTTTTAAAATTTTCTTTTGGTTTCGGGATAAAGTCGGGTTTCTGAATGCATCCAAGTTTGAAAGTGGATTCAAGGGTGGATTTCTTTGATTCGATGAAGGAGTCAAATTCATTGAATCCAATCTCTTGAGTGTCCATTTGACCATTTAACTTTTCATACGCATCTTGGGCATCCTTGTATTTCTTCATCAGAAGTTCATTAGTTTGAAGCTTCTGGTGAAGGATCTCCCTTTCCTTTTGAAAGAAATCTTTAAGAGTAACTGAGTTTAGTCTCTCTGCCTCGGATTCTTTTAAGGCCTTAGTTTTCTTTTCTAAGTCCTTAGATATTCGTTTGCTTAGTTCCGATTCTACCA
>NW_020200635.1:129124-131892 GCF_001531365.2 Cynara cardunculus var. scolymus
TATTTGTTCTTGGGACTCTTGGGACAAGAGTTTGTGGAACGTAAGGACCCTCCATTACCGATCGCAGGAGGTTTCTGTCCATTCCTTCCAAGAAGTTTACCATCCTTATTCTCCATTGTGGGTACTCTTCTTGTTGAAGAGTTCGAGGCTTGGTGATGGAGCCAACACTATACGCAGAATTCAAGTTGGCCATTGGAGATATGAAGAGAGAGGAATGAGTTTTATGGAGAGATGATGAAATAAGAGATTTTAGTGATCATTTTGATTGAGATACAATCAGTTGGCTCTGATACTAATTGTTGATCCCAGATCTCTCAGTAACACTAATAAATAGATTATGAATAACCTAAATAAGTAGTGTGGATGAATAAAATGAAGAATACTCAAGAACAAAGAATGTATATATTCAAAGCATATATTTGAGCACTAAAGATACGTAAAATCTCACTTCAAAAGTCTTATTTTACAATAGGCCTAGCTACCTATTTATACGAGCAATAAGAAGATAACTATCTAGTAAAACTATCTAGCCAATCTTCTAGGAAAGATAATGTTTATCTAATTATGGATAAACTATAAATTAAGATAAACTTAAAATCCACCTGTCGATTTGTTATCTCCAGCTGTCTTCCATATGATGTTAATTCAACCTAATCTTCATATCTTCATTGCATGCCTCTAGTTGAATTGCTGAAGAAAACTCTAACTGTTGTTGACCAGAGGGATGATGAAGATGCTCTTTCCATCACATCTCTGGTCGATTCATCGACCCTCTGGTTGTTCTCCAGACTTAGTCAATTCTGTCTTAACGTCTTCATCGGTCTTCTGGTTCTTCATTACTTATTGTTCTTCATTACTTTTACATTTATCAATTATGGGGTCTAACAAAACACAATAACAAAAATAGCGAGATATTCACTACATACTCGATTTATTAGATCCATGAAAGTCGCAGGAGCATTAGTTAGACCAAAAGGCATAACCAAAGACTCGTGATGTTCATATCGAGTTCGGAAAGCAGTTTTGGGAACATCCTCCTCTCTGACCATTAATTGGTGGTATCCTGACCGCAAATTGATCTTTGAAAAGTAATCGGATCCCACCAGTTGATAAAATAGATCATTGATTCTTGGTAGAGGATACTTATTCTTAATGGTCAATTTGTTCAATTCACGATAATCAATGCACATCCGCATTGATCCATCTTTCTTCCTGACAAGCAGAATCGGAGAACCCCAGGGTGAGGTTCTAGGTCTAATGTAACCCTTGTCAAGAACATCTTTTATCTGATTACCCAACTCTTTTAGCTCTAACGGAGCTAGCCGGTATGGTGCTATTGCCACTGGCGCTACCCTAGGTACCACATCTATCCTAAACTCCATATATAAATCTGGCGGTAGACCAGTCAAATCTTCTGGAAAGACTTTTAGATAATCACATACAATTGGAATCAATTCTTGTTTACTGTTTTCCTTCCTTGAATCTACCACATCAGCTAGATAACTCTAGCATCCCTTTTTAACACATTTTTGGGCTTTCTGAACCGATAACAAGCTGCATGGTGATCCTGCCGATCACCATAAATAACAATGAATAAAATCAATCCAAAATAATGCAAAATTTTGACACAGAAATCGAACCGACCACATTTTTGCCAGAACGTTTTAGAAATTTTCTCACAAACCTTGAAAAAATCATTCTGCCTTTTTAACTCAAAATAAATAAAATTCACACTAAGAAAAAAAAATTAACAACAAAAAAATATTCTAACACTTCAACACACAAAAAAATTGTAAGAAAGAAAAAATAACACAATAAAAAATATTGATACTCAATTCTAAAAAAAATATTGTAAAAGTAATAACAGAAAAAATTCAAACATAGAAAAAAGAATAACAAAAGAAAAAAATAATTTAATTCTCACCGGATAAAAAAAAATTAACCTTACCGGTCAACAAAGAATTTATCTGTCCAATCAACATTGAACTCGCTCATCGGTCAACAAACAAAAACTCTTTGGTCAAGCAATTTTGAAACTCTCACCGGACAAACTCAAAAATCCTATCCGGTCAACCAATCTAAAAAACACTCAATACTCTCAAGAACTCATCGATCAAGGGGCATGCTCATCAATCAACACAAATTCAATGTTCTCACCGGTTTAACACAAATAAAAAATTACTCTTCGGACACGCTTAAAACACTCATCCATCAAAACAAATTAATACTCAATCTCAAGGATTTATACAATCTTATTGCTCAAGGGTATAGAATCTCACGTGATATTAACCTTTTAACATTGTAAGTAGTCAAAAGTTAAGGTTTCAACAAATCATTATCTTTCAAGTTCTTATTATTAACGTATTATAGATTGAAGCAGATTAGAGTTATAAGTTCAAAATATAATCTGTTTATAAACCTTAAGAATTAGATGAATAGAAACAAAGTTCAAGATTTGTGTAATAGCAGTCCAAGAATCCAATCGATGAAGAAGGAACGGTCGATGAAATGAATCTGTCGATAAAGACAATATGTCGATCGACCGATGAAGACAATTGAAGAAGATGAAGAATAAGAGAGTAAAAATGAGATAAAGTAAATGATGAAAAAGAAACTGGATGGCCTTTTTATAGAGTAAAAAAATGGAATGACGCAGTAATTTGATTTGATGAAAACGAGTCACACGAATTGATTGACGATACAAGTTTCTTATCGGATGACGCTTTGTCCGATAACAAGACTTCTGTTGGGACTTCCGCCTCATCGTT
>NW_020200635.1:132342-136583 GCF_001531365.2 Cynara cardunculus var. scolymus
GGTTGTTGCCGGGAGGGGCAGCCCAAAGCGGACAATATCATGTGGGCGGTTCCCTAGTATCGGTCCAACAACTTCATCGGACAATCCTCGTGCGATGAACAAGGTTATCACCCAAACCTTTGAGTGATAAGAGGGTTTATCGGCCAAGACTTTGGTCGATAAACTAGCTCATCGTCCAAGCTTTAAATGATAAACAAACTCATTGTTCAACAAAGAATAGTCAAGGAATTAAAACAAGTGGTATCTGGAGAAAAGATCATCGCATAAAATTCGAAGAATATCACCAAATCGATCAAAAAAATGTCCGGATAACGTCCTCATCGAACACAACTATGTCCGGATTGTACCTTCATCAAACAACACTTTTTCCGGATAGGGTCCTCATCGGACAAGCCTATGTTCGTATAAGACTCTCATCGATCAACACTTCATCAATCAACCCCTCATCGGTCAATATATCATCTTCAAAATACCTGTAAAAATATATATCAGTTAAAATCCAAACTCAAAATCACAAATCAAGTAAAATAGATACTACCCTTAGAAAAATGATCATTAAAATTTTCAAATACTCCCCCTTGAATATAGATTTCACATTTAAAATAGTGTATATGATAAACTGTTAAGCTCCCTTTGAATTAGATTACCTTAGGATCAAAGCTGAGTTTTTCAGAAACTGTGTTGAAGACCAGGTATGGAACTGTGTGTTCAAATGCTATATTGGCATATCACACACTCCTCCTCAAACCATGCATTAGTCTATCATGTGATTAGATGCCTGAAAATCAGCACAACACATGACAAATATGCAATACAAATTAAACAGATTTGGGTACCCACAAAGACATGGGTCCTATTTTGTAAGCACTGGTTTGGGGATTATTATATGTGTCATACCATCTATTCTTATCAGATAATTTCTTTTTAGATCTTTTAATAGGTAAGTTAGATATGCAATACGAATCATACCAGTCATCATTATACCTATTATTCTCATACTAGTTGGTCTCATACCAACCCTTTCCATACCAATTGTTGTCATATCTGGTGTTGTCATTCTAGTTGTTTCCATACCAGCAGTTTATATACCATTTGTTGGCCTTCTTCTTGTTTATGAAGTCATTCGTTCCACATGTTGAACATCGAATTCTTCTCTTGATAAGACTAATAAGTTGGTTTGTAGATTTAACAAAGCAAGGTAAAACTGTCTTAGATACAAATGATTTCTTATTATCAATAGAACAGTCATTCAAGTAGGTTTTACACTTAGAGTGAAAATCAGTTGAGCTTGAAGTACTCATTTAAGAAAATTCTTTTATTTTCCTTAGCAACTTATCTCTCTCTTTAGTAACTAAGTCATACCTCTTTTTAACATCAGATCTCATATTCAATTCAGATACAAGATCAGTCTTTAAATTAGACAATTTTTTTGAGGATTAAGAGATCTTACCTTCCAGATCTGAACTTATATTTTCAAAGTCTTTACTTTCCTTCTCAATCTCCTTTATTTCTTCCTCAAAACTTCCCTTATCATTATCTGAAGCAATATCTAGCCATTTCTTTTTCTCAATCAGCTCCTTAGTAATAGTGGCATTCTTCTTAGCAGTATTCTTTTCCATAGATGCAAAGGCTTTTCTTTCTTCTTCTAAAGCCTTCTGCTTGGCAACAATGCTTTTAGACATTTTCAGATATTTCTCTTCAGATTGTCTCAAAAACTCTTTCTTCTCACTATCAAAATTGGCTCTTTCTAAGATGATAATCTGTTCAAATTCAGAATTTTTTTGATAGTTTTGCAATATTCAGCTCAGTAAGCCTTGATCTTAATAACAAATTATCTAATTCAAATACTCTCTTCTTTTCTTTCTCAAAATTGTGGGTTTATGTTTGTGCTTTAATGTTGTATTCAAGCTAATTTCCATATTGTAACTTTGTATTGTAATTTCCTGCTATAAATAACATTGTCTTGTAATCTTGATGTATATTGAAATGTCCAATTCATACAAAACTGATCAAGATCTTCAAGAACATTAAGAATGAGATGAAGAGAGAGAATAGATCACCAGATGTCTCTTGAATTGATTGACAGAGAATTACAGCTAATCTCATATTACAGAAAATGCTAATGACTTGCTAATGACAATTATAAAGGAAACTACTATTTATACTAAGGAAAGTATAAAGCTAAACTATTACAAAGCATGTAAAATATGGAGAACTTGAATACAACAATAACGCGCATACTTGAACCCAATATTCTCCCCCTTTGGATTCAAGTTCGAACTCTTGTAAATTTTGTCTTTCTAAGTCTGAGGAGATTCTCCAACCTCTTTAGAGTGTTCCGGTATTGAATGTTTTCCTCGAGCAGATTTATGGCATTAATCAACAAATATTTATCTTTAGAGCTCATTCTCTCCGACTCCGCAGCCCTGACATTGTTTACCCTCTTCAAGTCAAGTGCCCGTCTCACCGGTCTTATTGTACCATCTGAATATTTGTTTAGCTCGCTGAATCTCGTAAACTTCTTCACTTAATGCTCAGCAAAGTATATGATTCCGAACTCTGGTTTTTCAAGAATCATGTAAACTGGATAAACATCAATACCTTCTAAGTCTTGATCAGGTCTCTTCAGATTGATGATTCTTTGATTATCTTCAAGACCCATCTGAACATCAATAACCATAGTCAACTTTACATGACTCTGCATATATCTTTTAATTGCATCAAGAGCAACCAGAGCTCCATCTTTCCTGTTGGTCATATTTCGGATCTCACAATACATATACTCCAAGTTTTCCAAATATAAGTTCGAGAAGTCAGCTTCACTAAACCTCCAGATTTTCCCATCTTGTCGAGTCACAGTGAAGACCGGATACCAGACCCTAAGAAGTCTATGAGAATCTATCTATTTGATTGTGACAACCCGATGTTTGGTACGAACTTCACTAACAGGCAGACATTTGGCTTTCAGAAAGTGCTTGTACTCCAAGCGATAATCTTTGGTTTCCCAGTGGATACCAAGAATTTTATCACCACTCAGATCCTTAAAATATCGGAGGAAGATTCCAAAGCAGATGTCTTCAAGGTACGGCTCTCGGATCCTTGCCCTATCATACCCTAGAACATTTGCTCAAATGATGAATGGCACATAATTCCTCGTGAAAATCTCTGTAGGATCAAAAGGCTCTCTAGGAGCAGGAATATCAGATGCACCAGCTACAGTTGCAGTGGAACAGTCACCTTGAAACGTGAATACAGGGTCTTCCTCATTGATATCTGCTTCAAAGTCAAAATACCAGTTGACTCATCAATGTTCTCAATATGCTCTCTAAAATCTTGATATCCACCCAACACAGTAGCAAACCCGTCATTGAACCTAACATTGGCAGACAAGTCCAATAACAACCTTGTTCCTACTGTGGAGTCCGTCGACTTTTCAACCATTGGCTCGATCGTAGGACTTGTCTCCATTTCTTCCTCATCTTCTACTATAATTGCCTCGATGATTCTTTCCCGGGTAGATTCCGGGGAAGAACCTTCAGCATTTACATCTTGAGTAGTTGGCTCACTTTAAACCCTTGTAAATTGTTCAGACGTCTCAGCCGCCCTCTATCTCTTCCTCTCCCCCTCATGATGATCTGGATCCTCCGGGTCATCATGCCTTCTTTTGTGTGAGGTGGCCTGAGATCTGCACGTCTCTTCTAAAATAGATACCCATTCAAAGAGGGCATCCATTGAGCTTTTAAGATCTTGGGTGTTTSATGTGATTAACTTGCTAACTTTGGTGAAGCTAGAAGCAACCACAGCTTGAAAGGCCAAAAACTCTAAGGCTCGCACGGGAGGGTTATCATCAATTTGTTGTCTTAAGAACCCAACCAAGTCTGCATCTTCAGCGTCAGGATTTTGGGATTCCATCAACTTAGCATACAACAGCGATTTGAGTTCGTCCACCATTTGCTCTTGTACCCTCGGAGGCTCAGGTACAGGCGGTGGTGATGGCGCAGATGGTTGCTTTTCCTCGACTTGTTCTTTCCCCTTCAAAAGTCTTTTAAGATATGCAATCTGTGCATCTATGTTGTCTTGAACAGCCTTTAGGGCACCGTCCAGATAATCCTTTGACACAAAGTCTGGTAAACTATGTTATAATTAGGTTTGAGACAACCTGGGATTGAGGTAATTTATACATGTTTATTATGTGGATTACGTGAAATATGCATACCAAAGTAGAAATGCATGAACTATAT
>NW_020200635.1:138853-147067 GCF_001531365.2 Cynara cardunculus var. scolymus
AAAATATTATTTCATTAAAGCACAATGATCAGATAAAAGTTTGATCAAATAATTTGGCTTTAAGCACGATCGATAAAGAATGAAGCGACGACAATTCGATTATTTGATATGTATGAGAGAAATGAATGAAGATCTGTAAGAACAAGTTTACAGATTCTGATATTAAAAAAAATGAATGAATGTGTATCAATCAAAGAAAAACAATATCAGAAAACAAAATTGAATACAAACGAGTGTATTATCACCGAAAATGATTTTCATATGAGAGACGTGATAATAACATTTTGAAGAATAGCTAAAACAGGTATTGGAATTATGTACGATGAGAAGTTACGCAAGTAAAATCTCAAGAAATACCTGTTCAGAGAATGTACTCGTTTTAAAAAAAATCAATTTTCAAAAACGTTTATTGAACTTTCTAGAGTCTCCCCCTAGAAAACAGCTTTAAGTAATGAAACATTTAAGCTCAAAATTAAAAAGAAAACATTTTAAGCACGGATTCTAAACTGGGTGTTTAGAAACCACACTCGGTAAAGCACGGGTTCTGAACTGAAGTGTTCAGAAGCCTTTATTGTTAAGCTCGGGTCCTAAACTGGGTGTTTAGAAACCTTTATTGTTAAGCTCGGGTCCTAACTGGGTGTTTAGAAACCTTTATTGTTAAGCTCGGGTCCTAAACTGGGTGTTTAGAAACCTTAATTGAAATAAATCACAACTCCCCCTGTATCGGTGTATCATTGAAATGATATTCTGATCAGCATAAATTTGACACACCTGCAAAACCAAATCAAGTAGATTTTGGTACCCAAACGAACTTGGGTCCTAATATATTAGTATTTGATTGGGGTATGTTGTAACTTCCAAACCATTTCTTTCTATAAGATGTATTCTTTTCAGCACTATGAACAGGATGACCAGGATTTAAATATGAATCGTACAGGGAATTGTGATCATACCTGTTCTTACCTTTCCAGTTATTGTGATAACTGTTATCTCCATGCCACGTGTTGAACCTTTTGTTATTTACAAAATTATTGGTTCTGCATGTTGAGCACAAAATCCTTCTCTTGCTAAGATTAATCAAATCATTAGTAGACTTCACAATGCAAGGAAGATTGTTAGTACCAACAGTTGTATGAGATAAAACAGAATCAGACTTATAAACCCATATGCTTTTAATCTTTGAAGGATAATTGGGTGATCCAATGACATACCCTTGATAGTACTGATTAGAACGAGAATAGTTATTAGAAACATTAGATTTAGGACTACTTGAATAACTGTTCGAATATGAACAATTATAAAAGCTGGTTTTACATTGAGAAGGAGAACCAGTTGAACTTTGAGCATACGAAAAGTCTTTGACTTTTTGTAAAAGCTGGTCTCTTTCTACAGTAACTAAATCATATTTCTTTTTCAGTTCAGTTCTCATGTTCAATTCAGTTTCAAGGTCAGCCTTTAGATAAGACAATTTTTTTGAAGTGTCCAGGAGTTTACCTTCTAACTCCTTCTGAAGCATTTCAAACTGTTTCTTCTGATTTAGCAACTCTCTCCTCTCTTCATCTGAGCTGCTCTTGTCATTCTCCGAAGCGATGTCAAGCCATTTCCTTTTCTCAGTAAGCTCTTTTGCAATTGCTGTATACTTATTTGAAGTATTTCTTTTCTCTATAGCAAATTGCTTTTTCTCTTCATCTAAAGCCTTTTGCTTTAAATCAATGCTTTCAGACAGTTTTTGTAGTTGGCTCTGACAGTCTTCGGAAATGTCTTTCTTTTCTTTATCATTCTTGGCTCGTTCCAGAATGATAAGCTGCTCAAAATCCGAGATTTGCTTTAGAAGCATTTTTGCGTTTAGCTCGAGAGAGTTAATCTTCTTCTCATAAGATTCTCGTTCAGCTCCAAACTTTCTTTCAACTTCCATAATCCTCTTCCTTTCTATCTCCATCTCTGTCCTTTCATCAATTAAAGCCTTTTCAGCTTGTAAAACCTTTTCCTTTTCTAATCCCAATAATCTCCAAAACTCAGTCAGCTCATGCTCAGTCTTGTGGAACTTCTCAGTTAAATCCTTGATAACTGAATTGCTCCTTGGAGAGTTTCTCTCAGCAATTAGTTCAATTTGAACTTTTTGGAATTTGTTGGACAAATCTTTATAAAATTGATTCCTTGTTTTTCTTTCTTTGTCAAATTCTACTTTAATATCATCCAAGGATTTGTTAAGTTTATCTATMTGATATTTGGATTCATCCTTAACTTTTTCTATCTTTTCTTTATATTCTCGATGCAAAGTTTCATTACATTTCACATCAACATAAATCTGAAGTTTAAATTTCTTTTCCAACTCAGCATACTTAGCTCTCAATTCTTGATTCTCCTTCTTTAGAATATCTGTCATTTTAAAAAAAATTGATCAGTTAAGAATCTATGCAGTCAAATCAGATAAAAGAAATTTGAACAGTTAAGCTCCAAAAGAATATAAAAACACAAACACTGAAAACACACACAAAAACAGATATACAATGATCCAAAAAGAAAATCTAAACACAAACAAACTAAGAAACTAAAAATAGTCAAAAAAAAATTATCCAAGTCCAAAAATCTGATTCTAAGTCCAAATCAAATAGTATCAACTCTTTACAATACAGATATTACACTTTTTTTTTTTTTTAAAATGATCTATCTGCTCTCGAAAATCTATCCAAAAATTCACATGTATGCTTCTCTTATCGATTGCTACACTTGGGCTGCTGTGACTTGATCTTAATCCCAGAAAGCAAATCCACTTCAACAGGTTTCAAATCTGGTAACCAAAGTGTACTTTGATTTACCTGACACAGAAACAGTTGAACAGTCAAATAAAAAAAATTAGGCTGCTAGCTTGAACAATATAACCAAGTCTGTTTCAGTTCACAGCACAGATAATAACAGCAATACCAAAACAGTTAACAAAACTTGTTTTCAGCATGCAACAATACTAAACAGTTTACTGTGTAGCTTGAGAATGTCCACAGTTCACTGTTGTTCCGATCCTGTGTAGCTGAAATGTGTGCTACAAAACCTGCTGTCAGTTAGTTGCAGTCAAGACAAACTTGAACCCAAAATTAGTATGAGTAAAAGTTAACAACAATGAACCAAAATATAGTAAACTAATGCACTCAAAACAGCTTCTCAAGATGTACTCTATACAGCTCTTAAAACAACACACTAGACAGTCTCCACACCAACAAAGCAATATCTGTTGCTGCTGTTGCTAATATACACACAGGAATATCAGACCACCTACTGCACACTAAATCACACTTGAGCTGCTGTTGTAAAGTTTATTCTCAAATAGCAAACACAGCACAACAAAACTAAATGCTCAAGAAGAATGTTAAATCGAATGAAGCAGCAAACGATATGTTTAAATCTGTCAAGAACAGCAAAAACAAACAATTTCAATCAAACAAGTAATTCAAGCATCAATACAGTCTTACAAAATCCTTCTGTGAAACACACTAACCTGTGAACACTCATATAAAACACTCAAAGACAGTCTCCTTCAAAGCATCTAAAACCAAAGGAAAAAACGCTTCAAATCTGTCTGCTGTATATTCAATTGGTTAACAAACAAACAGCATAAATCTTAAACCTGATTTAAACCTGTCTAAATCTGTCACTGCTTGAATTGCCTCTGCTTTGCTCTTTCGTTCAAATTAATGGTTGTTGAACTTATATCAGCAACTGGTTCTAAACTTGCTGCTTAAACTTGTTGCTACAGTTAAACAGTTGCTAAAAGTTGCTGTTAAAAATGAATCTGATAAAACCACAACACAGGTAACAAATACAGCAACACAGATAACAAATACAGATAACAACAGCAAGCAACATCTTCTTCAGAACCAGCAACTAAAGTAATATCAACAACACCAAATGTAGTAACAAAATCTGTGTTCTAAGATCAGACAGCAAGCAAATGTAATCTTTTCACGTCTGAGGACAAACCACAAAACTACAACCCTGCACACTTCCTAAATCGAACCAGAGATGGATTTTCACTATAAATTAAATCAACTTGTCTCCTGCAATTACCAACTGTATTGAACAAAACAACAACCTGCAAATTTACAAAACAACAACCTGCAAATTGTTTCTGATATTGAACGACAGAAAAAACTTTCTTCACAATTTACACAATATAGGAATTTACACAAGACAGGAACAAGATATAAAACCCATATCAAATGTCCAACTGGCAGAAACAAGCAATCACACACAGTCTATCTCATTAATCTTCACAAGATTAATAATCTGGATTGGGATTACAATGAACGATTTTTGAAACTGGGTAAGTGGAATTGAACTGATTAGAAATCCGGACAGCTCTAATTGAAAAAAATTCAAGTCCTAAACCGATCAAGAAGACTTACCTGCTGAATGAATCAGAGCACTAATCTGGTCAAGTGGAGACCGGTTTACATGAACACCAGACAAGGGGTGTCCGGTTTATGTAAAATTCGCTCAAAATACTTCGATGCACAAGTCCTGAAATCGTCCGGTGTACCTTTCCGCTCAAGAAATCCGATCAAGCCTTCTCCGGTTTATCTCTTCTCTGATCAAGCTTTGTGCGGTGTAGATGGTTTACCCCTTAGACGAAATCGATGAAGGTGAAGGTTTACCTCTACTCCGATCAAGTAATGTGCGGTGTTCCTCTTATCCGCTCAAGACACCCACGCGGTTTAGATGAATACCTTGTCTGCTAATAATCCGCTCAAATCAAATGGTCAAAGAAATGGGCTTAAAAATGAATTTGGGCCTTGTTATTTAAACGGTTTAACAAACTAAAAAGAAATTAAAATCAGATCAAGACCTATCAAAAACACAAAAACAGAAAAAAACTTTTTAAAAAATGGATCAAAAACACTGGTTCTAAAAAAAATTAAGAACACGAAAACTTTAAAAACATAAAAATCCGATTAAATCTAGATAAAAGTTGATCAAATCAGAAAAGTTTGTGAATAACAAAGATTCACAATACAATTTCGAGCATTTTGATCATTTTATAACATGAAAACACAAGATTTTATGAAAAAATCGGATCAAAGTCAAAGAAAATTAAGAACACGAAGAACACCAAAAATAATTCAGAAAAGAAAAAAAATTCACTTATCTGATTTCTTTTTAACCTCTAATTTCTTGCATCCCGCTCAGATACCAATTGTGGAGTCCAATTTCACTGATCAATCTTCATATCTTCATAACAAACATGGCAGATTTGGATTTATCTTCAAGAACACATTAAGAACAATGAGAGAGAAAGTCAAACTCTCAATTCTGGTCAAACTCTCATTTATGTATGATTTATTACAATAATGCTCTTTTTCACTAATTACAAAGTTTAACCTATTTATATGGTCAAACTAACAAAGCAAAGTCAAAGTCAAACTTCTATAAGAAAAGTCAAACACGCTGACTTTTTACAATTATAGACTATTTATAAATTTTCAAGACGAATACAATTAATACTGATTTCTCAGTCCTAACAGAATCTATTGTTGGAACTGTTTTGGAGAGAATTAAACAGTATCCGGGATTTTAAAACAGTTTGAAAGAGTTTACAGAAAAACAAGAGTTTTAAACTGTTTTGGGAGAACAGATTATTCTTGAGAATAAAAGGTTTTGAGTACAAACCTATGTTGGAACCATGATATTGGTTTGAGGATTATGAATAGGTCCACTCTGACATGTGACTGAGGTCTGTCTTTGGATGAACTACTTCGTATTAATGAGCAGGAGGATATAAGGGTGGAACATCATGCAAAGGAGATAATCTGGAGGATATAAGGTGGGACATTCTCGGCATCGCCTAACTCTTACCATGATAACTATTAGAGTTACAACAGATTGGAGTTCTCACTTCTTGGTCATTTGAGGATTTAGAGATGTTGTATTTAGTAGAAATGATGGTAATGATGTGATGGTATTGAAGATAAAATAATTCGTGACTGTTGATTCTTTGGGTAAAAGCATTGATTATGAGGAAACAGAGGAGCTCTGGTTATACCTTGCAAGGACCAGAGGGGCGCTGATTGATCCTCATAATGGAACCAGAGGATGCTGGTTATTTATGAAAAATCTTTTATGAATTTATGAGTTTGGAAAATAAGCTTTATATCTTTGAGGAGAAAGCTTAGTGCTTTAAATCTTTGTTTTTAAATGTTATTTCAAAAGATTCTCTATACTTTGTCTTTTTATGAAAAACAGAGCAGAGAAGCTCTGGTTAAGCGTTGAACCAGAGGGGAACTGGTTGGTCATGTCTTTTGAACCAGAATCTCTGGTTAGTTCAACCAGAGGCTCTGGTCGAACATGAACTTTTTATAATTGTTTGTTTTATGAAAAAGGCTATCTTATTGATTGAGAGTTTATCTAAAGATCATCTATATGAGTGAGGTTTTAGTTAGTACAACCAGATGCTCTGGTCATGAAGACTAGAAGCTCTGGAAGAGAGACCAGAGGGGCTCTGGTCCGATGTTGAAGTATATTCTAAGTATGGTTTAGAACTAGAGGCTCTGGTCGTGAAGACCAAAAGCTCTGGAAGAGAGACCAGAGGGGCTCTGGTCCTGAATGTCGAATTATTTTCTATGTCTGGTTAGTAAAACCAGAGGCTCTGGTCGTGAAGACCAGAAGCTCTGGAAGAGAGACCAGAGGGGCTCTGGTCCTGGTTGTCGAAATATTTTCTAAGTGTTGTTTGAAACCAGAGGCCCGATGGACCAAAGCAGTATGTTTTTAGTTTTTCTTCATTTGGTGAATGATTTGAAATAAATGTTTTGGTGATCTTCACCCTGCATTACATAAAAGGGAACCTCACTAGACATTCATGTCTAACCCTCATTTTCGTGTTTTCAAATTATGTGTGCAGGTAATGATTATAAGGGAAATGGTGTTATATGAATTACTTCTATATATGCTTAACTGTTTTGGAAGCGTAGATGCTAGGATGCAAGAGCAAGTACTTTTGGAATTTTTAGGTTGTGTATTTTATATTACAGACTCTTGTATCGAGGACCTATGTGGGGAAAACATGTATTCTATATATGAAAGATGTGTTATATGCAATATGTGGATTTGGGGTCTTACAGATTGGTATCAGAGCCTATGTTTAAGGGATTTAGGTGATCAATTGCATGATGATGCCTAGACTTAAACTATTCTATTGCATATTAGGGTCCCAGACATAGTTAGAACCTTTGAAATAAATATGATAAGTTAAGAGGTCAGTGTGTAAGGTATTTTCGGATTACATCTGGCCAATATAATTTTGAATCTACAGGTACATAACTGAACKTGGACACTTTATTATATTTGGGAATGTGAAAATTTGTTATTTAATTATGAAATCTGCAAATGGCAAGTCGGTCCAGAAGATCACAAAGACTAGCCCATCCTGATCTTAGTGAAGCAGAAAATTCTCCCATCGAAGCCCCTGTTAATACCTCACGAGGAAGAGGCAGGGGAAGAGGAAGCAATCAAACAAGGGAAATAAATTATCAATCAGAAGGCTATGGTAATCAAGTAGAATCCAACTCTGGGGATAACAATCCAGAACCAGCACCACAGCCAGAATTTGTAACCAGAAATATGTTGGCTGAAGAAATGGGAAAGTTAAGAGAAACCTTAACATCAATATTGAGAATGCCTACAAGAGTGGAAACAGAACAAGTAGAGATAAATTCTTCCATACCGACACCAAGTATAAGAGGAGGGGATATTAAAATGTTTCTAACATGCAAACCACCAKCTTTTTCGGGTGAGCGAGATCCAGTTAAAACTATGTGTTGGATAAAAGAAATTGAATCAGTATTCAACACCATACGTTCTCCAGAAGCCGACAAAGTCAGGTTTGCTATATATCAGTTTTAAAATCTAATGCTTTGTATTGGTGGGAAATAAAGTGTCTTGGAAGGATGATGTTTTGCAAACCTTGTCATGGGCAGAATTTATGAATAGATTTGAGGAACAATTTTGTCCCAAAGCAGCGGTTAGACAAATGGAAGAGGATTTCTTTAAGTTAGAACAAAGCTCTGGATCAGTTAGAGAATACACAGAAAAATTCATAGAGTATTCTAGATTTGCTGAGCATTACATATCCACAGAAGCAAGAAAAGTTGAGAGATATATCTGGGGTTTGAAACCCTTGATTAGAGAATTTGTTATAGCAATGAATCCTACCACATTTTCATTGGC